>NC_067487.1:46653013-46736820 GCF_947179515.1 Apodemus sylvaticus
GCCATGCCAGGACCTTTCACCCCTGTGAATTAGAAAGAGCTGCCACTTAAAACACCAAGGAACGCCTCCAGTAACTTTGCCCCAGTTCCCCTGCACCATGCTTAGTAGGCGGAAGCAAGAGTGCTGAAAGTCTGGCACGGAGGAGCGACAGAACTGAAGTACAACTGTCGGGTGATGACAGTCACGTATGTCCTTGCTTGATATCAAGTCCCAATACAATCATAGAAAACACTTGTATAGCACTTAACAGTGTCACATTCTTTTAAATTACATACCCACATAGATATGCGTATGCAGAGAAAACACAACACGGTGTGGCTTTTTCATTGTGCAAACATCAAATAATCTATTTGCACAAACTAAGATACCTACAACATCACCAAGAGATACAACACTTACTACCACACACACAGGTGACTGCAGACCGAAGCATCACAAAGTGTATATGTATATAGCCCTCTATAAAGTGGGTGCCATTATACCCATTTTTCACAGAAGGAAACTAAGGCACAAAAGCTACCTAGCAGGTGAGGGATGTGTATTTAGTCTGGCTCCAAAATGTATTTAGAATGCTAATGTATTTATTGTGGCTCCATAATCAGTGCCCTCAGCCATCACTTAGGCAGCCTCTCTCTGTCTAACCATTTGTTCAGTGTACCTTATCCTGTACCTGTATCAAAGTCTGATGATAATAAGAAGCCCGCAGTCTATGCCTTCACTGGGACATCATTTGTACCAGGAATAAGAGGCCCAACAGAGAACGCGGCTAGCCCACTGTTTTCACAATAAGGACCCCCAGCAGGCTGAACAGGAACATGTGTGGTGCCTCAAAGGTGTCTGTGACTAAGGCATCCCTAAGAACGGCACAAGAAAGTCTCATATTACTATCCAAGTGGTGGGGGACATAAGCTTGGACATCAGCCCAGACTTAGGTTCCAATTCTGCCTCCATGACATCTTAGCTATGACAATTTCTCTACACCTCAGCTTCCTAATCCCTACAGTGATGACAATAAAAACATGAAATGACACAGCACCCGACTTCCCAGAGTGTTGACAGCATACCACGGCCCCATTATGAGTTTGTCACTCTTAACCTCATCGACAGGCCTCACCTCTTGAGTTTCCATCTAACTATTTAAAACTTAAGTTTGGATTTTACACAAGAACCTCAAACCCAATTATTCTGAAGCCAACTTCACTTTATTTCCCAACCTGCTCTTCCCTGTTGCTTTGTGACCATGGGTGGCCCCATTAGTCACCTCAATGCTTGCGACAGTTGTCAAACATGCCCATAAACTCTTAACTGTCCTACCATGAAAAGAACTGCCTCTAGCTCTTAAGCCCTGGTAGGCCTTTATAAGTATCAAGAACAGCAGAAAGGATGCTAGATCATGACTTAGGTTAGATAAATAAAGGTCAGGTGGAATCCGCAACACTCTCTTGGTACATTTGTTCTGCAAGCCTTCACGTTCCAAATAATTCAGGCTACCCAGGGGCAACCACGCAGAAAGGCCACACAAACAGAGATGCCCTCACCCAGTCACTACAGCATTCCCAGATGTCAGATGCATGTCCAGGAAAGGTTTAAGATGAACCCAGCTACCACATGACCTCATGAGGAATCCTGGGCAAGACGTACCCCTCCATTGATCTAGTCAACCAACAGATTCATGAGCAAAAGAGTCTTTGTGTTCCAAGGTCAGTTGTTTTTCTGTAATAGATAACTAAAACCCCACATTCAAGACTTTACCTTTGAGATCTTTGCTCATATTCTATATCCAATTACAAATTTTCCACTATCTTTAAATGATTCTAGTCTATTGAAATGTCCCATCTTCACATCTCTGAATCAGAAGACCATCTCCCTAATGAGATGCTTTGCAGCCAGTTTTCCCTTTTGCTTCTTTGACAGCCAGGCCAGGTCTGACCTTGTCACTCCGGACAATCTCTGAAGCTTTCCACATAGCTGGATTCTGCAGCTCTGGGGTGGGGTCATCAGTCCAAACTCTGCCCCAGTCACACAGGGCCTTCAAGTCTCTGCACAGTTGTCCCCTGCTTGGCCCTGGCAATGCCTATCATTGGGCCAACGTTACTACATTTCAATGTTGCAAATTAAAAAAAAAAAATTCCCCTGGGAAGCATTGCTGGTCTCCAAGTCTAGGCTGAGTTCCCCTTTTCTGTGCTCCATCTGCACCTTTTACTCTCCTCTAAGTAGACGAGGCAGCCAAAAGGCAACTGCTTGGTTCTCACTGCACAAGAGTTCTTAAGCAACTTGAAGGGAAGTCAATGTCTTTTATACACTTGTATATCCTTTGTACCCAAGAGCACCAGAAAATGAAGGGCTTATAAACAGAAGTAAACTGAGCAAATGAATGATAACGTATGTAGAAGCAATTTTATAGTCTCATAAATCATCGAATTAGAATGGAAGTAAAAGCCAGTAATTGGGAGGCAGAGGCAGGCGGATTTCTGAGTTCGAGGCCAGCCTGGTCTACAGAGTGAGTTCCAGGACAGTCAGGGCTACACAGAGAAACCCTGTCTTGAAAATCAAAAGCAAAAAAAAAACCAAAACAAAACAAAAAAAAAGAATGGAAGATAGAAGTAAAAAAAATCACTATTTCAGGAAATACATAACATAGCAAAAAAAGAGAGAAAGTAATAAAATATAAACCTACTTTCCAGTATATTGACTATGTCTTTACTTGTGCAAATTATCACAAAGGCTCTAATTATCCAAGTTTTGCAAACAAGGAATTGGTGTTCTGGGGTGATATCAGACCAGGTCCCCAATATTTGGAGGTTTGGAAATAAGTACATTCTAAATATATACATATAAACTGAAGGACTTAGCTATCATCTTTTAATTCTGCCTGATAATAACATTTTAGGAGATAGCAGCAATCAGTATCATTTCAAATAAGAAAGTTAATCTAATATACATAAAACTCTGGAAATATACTTTCTTAAAATATGTAAATTAATGACTATTCTATAGTGTCCCTCTTTGTTTTTGTTGACATAGATTTGTAATATGAAATCCTTCATATTACACAGATTACACCTGAGCATCTAGGTCAGATTTCAAATTCAGTTTTATTCTCTAAAAAAAAAAAAAAAAAAAAAAAAAAAAAAACTACATACACACAGAGCTGTCACCAATCCTGCAGCAACTAAGACAGTCGTAACCGTCCAACTCTTCTTGGTCTTTAGTCCCCTCAACCATTTAAGACAGACACAGAGACAGACAGAGACAGAAAGAAAAAGACAGAGAAAGAACAGCTGCTACAGCTCTCATAGGGTTGTTGAAAGGAGACGCAGCTACTTAGCATTTCCCACAGAATCTGGCACACAGTAATTTTCCATCAATAGTAATTAGCATCACTACCACCAATTTCACTTCAATACTTTATCACAACAAAAAGTGGCTGGTTACATTCAGAAACAATTCTATGTGTGTTACACATATTAAATTACTTAATCAATATCAAGAACCTTAAAATATAAGTAACTTTTGACCCCAAAATTCTACTTTTCGGATTTGATCATAAGGCAAAATTACCCTCAAAGGAGTAAGAGTACTGTCTCTAACAATTTCCCTTTAGAGTCACCATGCACATTAGCATGCGGTTGGCTGTTCATTGGCTGTACAGTAAAGGAACCTGTTTAGCTCTGACAGTTTCCCAAACCAACCTCTTTGACACTGGAGTCCCTTTGAGTAAAGATTCATTACATGTATTAATTAGGGTTATTCTGCTGTGAACAGACACCATGACCAAGGCACTCATATAAAGGACATTTAATTGGGGCTACCTTGCAGGTTCAGAGGTTCTGTCCATTATCAACAAGGTCAGAGCATGACAGCACCCAGGCAGGCATGGCATAGGAGGAGCTGAGAGTTCTCCATCTTGTTCTGAAGGCAAACAGAAGACTGGCTTCCAGGCAGCTAGGACCAGGGTCTTAAAGCCCACACCCACAGTGACATACTTCCTCCAACAAGGCCACACCTACTCAATAAGGCCACACCTACTCAATAAGGCCACATCCACTCCAACAAGGCCACACCCACCCCAACAAGGCCACACCCACTCCAACAAGGCCACACCTCCAAATAATGCCACTCCCTGGACCAAGCATATTCAAACCACCACATTACAGTATCTTGGAACTACTTTTTATGATTCATTCTGAGAAGACCCCAAGTGTGTACACATGCTGCTGGTTAAGCTAGACCCAAGCTGGAATCATCTGGAGAGAGAATCTCAACAGAGGAATTACCTAGATCAGCCTGACTTATATACGTCTATCAGGGATCATCTTGATTGTTAATTGATGTAGAAGAACCTAGCCCAGTAGGGCAGCATCATTCAATGGGCGGTGCCCTGGCCTGTGTTAAGACTGGAAAAAGTTAGCTGAAAGGAAGCAGCAGGCAGCATGGGCACACTCAGTTCTCGCTGCTACCGAGTGTGGATATGCCATAGCTAGCTGTCGGAGTTCCTGCCCTGCCCTCCTCAACACTACACAATAGCCTGGAACTCTCAGCTGAACTCAACCCATTCTCCCCTAAGCTGCTTTTGGCCAGTGTGTTCTATCACAGTGACGAAAATGAAACCAGAATACATAGAATGTCATTGACAGTGTTCCTGACATTAGTCAAAACTAGAGGAAATACACAATGTCTTTTTAGTTTGTTTGCTATTTTTTTTTTTTTTGACAAGGTTTCTCTCAGTGCACTGACTGTCCTAGAGCTTGCCCTTTAAACCAGGCTGTCCTTGAACTCACACAGATCCCTCTGCCTGTGCCTTCTGATGGCTGGGATTAGAGGCCTGGGCTGCCACCACCCCACCCAGCTACATGATATCTTAAGGAAAGGTAGCTAGTGAGTGAATTACAGACTGCCAGTACAATGCAGGGCTTTCATGCTGCAGAAAAGAAATTATTAAAACTGAAGAGCCTTTATGTACAAGTCAGCAGGTTATGAGACAGGTTTTCCATTTCCAGGATGATTGGACTTATGGGTAGTAGCCTATATACAGACCGTGGGACAACATACTAAAATGCACGGCAACTGCCTGCCTCTGGATTGCTAGGACCTGATTTTCCCCCTTGTGCTCTGCAGTGTCTTTCTCTGAGCTTTTACCTTAATAATAAGCATGTTATCAAAATCATCTCAGTCCTGACCTACATTCAGCTCATGTGTTACAGCAATTAGAAAAGTGACTTAGAAACTCAAAAACAAACTGGCGAACTTTCGTAAAAGCTTCCATTAGCATAACAAAATTCCACTTTGATGACTTGCATGTAATGCTAAAAACACCACACACCTCTCAGGACCAACACCGTTCCCTTAACCTGTCAAAGGCAGGTAAGATCGCTACAGATAGCCAAAAAATGGTAACTTCAAAACCAGAAACACGAATCAAATACTCGCTGATCTAAGCCACGTTTATTAAGCTCAGAAACATCATCAGAAAAGGTTAAAATCAGGTTTTCAGAGAGTGGTATGTCACAGTTCCCATACAAATGTTAAAATACAAAATACACTCAGCAGGGAGGTGCTGGCACACGCCTTTAATCCCAGAACTTGGGAGGCAGGGGCAGGAGGATTTCTGAGTTCAAGGCCAGCCTGGTCTACTGAGTGAGTTCCAGCACAGCCAGGGCTACACAGAGAAACCGTGGGGGGGGGGGGGGGGGGGAGGGCGCGCAGGGGGAGGAAGAAAGAATACTCTCAACAATTTAAGCATCCATCCATTTGTTCTAAAGAGGCATAGAAATGAGACCCACTAACTTCTGCAAAGTTGTCACTAGGGACAGCAGCAGAGAAGCAACCTGTGGAAAGAGAGTTAGCTATGGCCTGGAAGTTCCTTTCTTTGATTTTAAAAAGCATGAAGTTTTGAAGTCAAAATGCAAAACATTACACCTGCTGATTTAAAGCAGTAAGGACACAAAAGACTGTTCCATTAATTCCTTTTTTAGGTCCTGATGTCAATCCAGGATGGCTGGAACCAATCAGGCTGTCCCTGCTGCTGTCAATGGTCCTCAAGTATCTCAACACTCACATGGTCTTCCCTGATAGTTAGAAGCAAGATCAGGGACCATTCTATCAGGCAAAGAACCCACAGGAATCCCTCTCTGAAACTCCAGAAAAAGTCCTAAGGGCCCAAGGAGTCATAGTCCAGTGGCCGGACTGGTTCCCAGCAAACCAGTTCACAACAGAACCAGAGAAGCTTGTCCTACGAATTCAACCTTCCAAGCGGCCTCACTGAGATCTCGTAGGTGTGCTGGGCTAAAGCCAAAGAGTAGCTGCTAATGTTTATGCAAAAATGAGGGAGGCAATAGGTGTGAGCAGGTGCTTGCCTCAAGGCACACACCCACACAAGTCCTTTGAGTTCCCAGAGGGCCTCCCAAGAGACCAAGCGACAGAGGCAACCAAGTGACCCTTCCATTTCCAGTGCCGTATCTGGGCATCTCCTCCACAGTTATGCATTATTCCTGCTAAGCTTTAGCAAACCATGGGCCTGGGATCTAACCAGCTAGACTTAAATGCCAGCCCTGACCCTCTCTACCAGGTGCATGATCCCAGCAAATACTCAACCTTTTAGAGCCTCAAGTCTCTTCTTTTCTAAATTTGTTATAAGTAGTAGCTGATGAACGGGACTGGGGCATGGTTGAATTAGATGATGCGAGTGAAACCCCCCAACACACACACACTATACCTGCTCCACTTTACCAGGTACCAGGCTAGTAGGCAGTGCTAGAAAAGGAATTAAGATGGCGGGGAATGAGCTCGGATGCAGGTTACAGCTCAGGTTCTAAGAGTGTCTCTATTTCAATGGGGCAAGTCAGGACCAGCTTACACATTGAGTGATCAATACAAAATGAAGGAACTTTAAAACATCTTGCTCAAAATCAAGAATTTCTAGATAGTGGTGGAGATCTACCAGAACGCAGCGTCTTTGACTCTGGAAGCATATGGGGAGATACCACAGAACAATAATACAAGTAGCTGCTGACTCCTCCACAGCTGCTCCCTGCCCCTACCTCCAACTGGTACAGGAGTTTAATTCCCATCCCAAAGAAGGGAATAAAAAAAAAATGATATTAAAACTCAATTCAACTTTGGTATCTGTAGGTGAAACTCAGAGGACATGATCAGGTCACGAGATCAGAGGCCCCATGATTGAATTCTAGTGATTTTATAAAAAGAAGAAAGACTATTATATAAATAGAAGGAAGACTATACACACACAGGCATGAGCATCCCCTGTCTCGCCAGGTAAACCCATGCAGCATAACAGAACTTTGCCAAGAAGAAGGCCAGCAACAGAAGCGGCACCTGACCTTGGATGTGCAGAAATATGAACCAAAACCAAATTTATAAAAATAAAATGTGACTCGAGTACATCCTTAAGTAAGGAAAAGCTACTCAATACCTCAATACTCAGCTTACAGAAAGTATCAGGAGGTTTTCATATCCTCACTAAAATAATAGCTACCTTTCCCTCTCTTTAGATGTCGCCACAAATCCTTCGTGCTTGTGACCTAGTGTCTGCTAGTCAGCCCCATTTCCTAAGCTGGACTCCATAAGGGAGGACAACAGACTTAAGCAGATGCTGAGTGCTCAGAATGGTACCAAGAGGAACCAGTGCAGTAGAAAGCAGAAGCAGCCCTGAAGGCGACAATAAGGATGCTTAGAAACACATCCATCTGTGTCTGCTGATAGAACTTCAGGGTCTGAATGAAGATCACCTCAGTGACCAGAGGCCTTGTGAGACAGGAGGCTGATCACACACCTTCCAGCTAGCCTTCTCTATAAAGGGTACGTGTATTTGCATGAAACATGTAAATATACAACTGTATTGCATCAGCTTTGAACACCAAGAGCCTGTATCCCTGCCCTGCACTAGAAAGAACAGCTTGGAAGTGGAGACAGCGAAGAGGGGGCCCTAGAGCCGCAAGGTCAGCTCACTTGCTTGCTGGCTATGTGAACTTGGAGGATACACACACACACATACACACACACACACACATACACACACACACACACACACACACACACACACACACACACACACGGCTCCTTAGGCAGGCATAGCCTGTGTGACCAAGAAAGTAGACCAAGTTCATCACTGACTACAAAGAAGAAAGCGTAGTAAGCTAACCTTACGAATCCCCAAGCATAAAAGAGAAATGCGAAGAACAACAGACAGCATCTAAGATCAATCAAACACTTGACACGTTCGTGACACATTTCATTTTGTAATAAAAACAAAGAAACACATGTGACGGAGAAAAGCACTAGAAAGCAACAGAGCGTGTCAGAACCTGCCTTCTCCCCACAGACCATCTTCAACCTGTCTTTCCACATGCTCCCTGAGAGTCCTGCAACCTAGGAGAGCATTGTAGTCCACTCTCCATGATGTCCGGAACATGTACAAGAAGGGCTGCGAAAGTATTCGTTGAGTGGGCTAAAGAATCCATGAGAAGGCTGGGGAGATGGATCTGGTAGAAGGCCTGGGTGCCACTGCCAGCACCCACCTGGCAGATTCCAGCTGTCACTCAAGATCCAGGAGGTCTGACACCCTCTCCTGGCCTCTGCAGACACTGTATACATGTGGTACATAGCCATACATGCAGGCAAGCACTCCTACGTATAATACAAATAAACCCTTAAAGAAAAGAGCAATGAGAAAGCAGTTTTACTCTTCAGAAGGTAATAAAGGGTCCCCCAAAGTCTTACCACCTCTTGCTTGCTGAATACCCTCCCAATTCTTCAATATATTAGGGCTATTTTAAAATGCAACCCAATCCTTACCATTAAATAATGGTGATTCCACAGGAAATATGGTGTCAGCAACATAATCATAATGTGTTAACATTTTTATGTGAGAACCAGTGTATACATCTGGAGGTGGTTGCACGTGCCTTTAGCCTCGGCATTCAGGAGGCAGAGGAGGCAGATCTCTGGGTTCAAGGCCAGCATGGTCTACAAGTGAGTTCTAGGACAGCAAGGGCTACACAGAGAAGCCGTGTCTCAGAAAAGAAAGAAGAGAAAACCAATGTAATGTTTATAAGTAACTTTACTCCCACTATCTCGTTTAATCATCACTGGTATTATATAGAAAATAATGAACTTTATTGTTGTTGTGTTAGTGGTGCAAAGAGGAATGGGTGAAATCCACACCGATTTACATCCAAGGCAAAAAGCATTTTGAACTAAAAAGAATGCAGAAGCTGGCCCTGTATGGCCTTCAGATAGAAATTTATAATGGATCTGGGAAGGCTAGTCTTAGCTGTCAACTTGACTATATCTGGAATGAACTACAATCCAGAAATGGAGGACATACCTGTGAGAGATTTTCTCTTTGGTTTAAAGTATGTGAATCCACTTCTAGCTTGGACCTTAGAGATAAGAAGATACACACCCTTAATCCAAATCTCAAGGTGAGAAGACACATCCGTTTAATCCAAATCTAAAGACACTGACTGCTCTTCCTGAATTCAGGTCCTGAATTCAAATCCCAGCACCCACGTAGTGGCTCACCACCATCTGTAATGAGATCTGACACCCTCTTCTGGTGTGTCTGAAGACAGCTACATGTATTTACATATAATAATAAATAAATCTTTAAAAAAAAAAGACATATCTTTAATCTGGGCCATACCTTCTGCTGGAAGCCTATATAAGGACATGGAAGAAGGAAGGCTTTGCGCTTGCCACCCTACCCTCACCTTGCTAGCACATCATTACTTCTCTGGCAATGGAGCCTACTACGTCAGGATTCGAGCATATTCAGACCCGCTAAGACACCCAGCCTCGTGGGACTGAGCAAGAACTAGATTCTTGGACTTTCCATTCACAGTTGGCCATTGTTGGACAGCAGCCTGGAAGCCATTCCAATAAATTCCCTTTTTCTGTAGAGATTCAATCAATAAGTTTTGTGACTCTAGAGAACCTAATACAATATCATTCTCTCATTATAAGTTATATCCTGTTCTTTCTCTTTATAAAGTTCTGAACATTGCCTTAACCCATCAGAGGGAGAGAAGTATGCTGTTGGTGACAGCTACATCCTGAACCATAGACCTGCCTGGTTAGAACATGACTTATACACTTGCTCAAGAGAAAAGGGAAAGAAATAGGACCTTCTCCGATGACACCCGCATTATCTAGAAAAGATAAGACTTTTATGTTTAAATTGCTAAGCAAATTCTATCTTGATCATCTTAAGCGTAAAGGATACATCCTGCATTCCAAAAACCAAAATACCTAATCCAAACAGATACTATCTTGTCTCCTCTGTTTAGAAGCCAGAAGAGAACAGAATTAGCTCTCCGGTCTCACATCCATTCATCAACACATAATCCCGCGCTCTAACTCCATGCCAGGCACCAAGCCAGGCACAGTACCTGGTGTAACATGTAATTATTTGGGATTTGCAAGGTATCCCTCTTTCCCTGAACCAAGATTAATAAAACCTCCGTCTTAAATATTAAGACAGCGCCTTCACCTTAGCTGTCACCTCTGAGAACATTCAAGAAATTAACTGCAACTTCTAAGATCAGAGAGCTTCTTCCTTCATCTGTCTTACCATTTCAATGCTGTCAGGTGCTAAAAAATAGCGCACGCGCGCACACACACACACACACACACACTCACACACACACTCACACACACACACACACACACACACACACGCACACACCTCCTTTTGTCTTTCTTTGGACTCTACTCCAAATAAAATAAGTGATGGCACCCAAATAAAGAACAACGGGAAACACCTCCACGCACAGCTTTTCTTTCCAACATGACAACACAAATGCAGAGCACTGTTTAAAGAGACGGACGGAGGACGACACACAATTACTCCTGCGGGTGCATGAACAGGGCGCTCTAGTCCCCTCAGCAAAGCCTGCAGTCCAACTTGGAATGAAAGAAACATTTTTCCCCTCCTGGAAGGGAAATAAAAGAACTTAGGAATCGATTAATAAGATGCCTGGCCCAATCAAAGAAATCGATCCTGTATTTCTCAGAAATGAGATTTTAAACAGACACCACCACCCAAAGATTGTGCATGAGCAAACGAGTCACCTGGAAGACAAGGAGAATGGAGCGCTGTAGCTCACTGTTTTCTCTGGGAGTGGGTCAGCAAAAAAGCACTGTGAAGCTACCTCGGGAAGGCGGGAGTTTGTTTTGTTTTCTCTCGGATCCATTTAGTAGTGAAGGACTTTCTTCAGTGTTTTCACAAGGATACCTAACACACTCATAAAATCTGACCTATCTCCGTTAAGACTTTGTTTTCTCCCCCACCCGACCCCCCAGTATAGCCAATGACTTTTATGGGACAGTTAGTTTCACTGCACTTGGGAATTATTGAAAGCATACTGAAGTGGTAAAACAATGATTTTATAGGAAAGCTAAACAAGGGGCTGGGGCAAAGCAGGTAAAACAGATAGGCCAAATCAAAGTCAAACCCAGCGCCCAGTGACAGTAACCTTAGCTCCCAGTGTAACCCTACACCTACAAATATTCATCCACCTATCCTGAACCCACGTCTCCATGGAAGGTAACCTGAGTAATTTGTAATCCTGTTTTCCCTCAGTTCTTTTAGTGGGCCTGGTACCTCAAAGACAACTATGTGCTGAAGTACTATCTACAACAGTCTCAGCAGATCGTGAGAAGCCCCAAATTCCTCTCTGAATCACTAAGTATCCAAACTTGGCAGTACAAGTAATCCTATACTTTCTTCTTATTTCGTAATTTTTCTCAGCAAACTGGCTCTTTATGGGGCAGATTTCAAGACATAGCCATAGCATGGTATGGATAAACTATAAATCAATCAATCATTTAATTTTCAAAATAGCCTTCTGGACATATTGGAGAATCGTCAACCCACTAGGCACTTAAAGAATGTTCAGAGATAACTCACCTAACCTGGTGCAGTGGTGACACCCCTTTATGACAAAGATAGAGAGGTTACTGGCATAAATGCATAAACAGCAAAACCAAACTTCAACTGAGAATCTTTTATTTCTGCTCTGTTCTCAAGGTCGTGCAATAGTGCCAGTTCCTACATATATCTAAATAAACCCTTATACGCAGGTAACATTACAACGCAGCCCTCTTTCTTGAACTGGAAAGTATTCAGTCTTTCTCCGTACAGCCTTAAGTGAAATTCCTAGAAGGCACTGGCAAATCTCCGCCAGGCCAATCTGCAGTGGAAAACCATGTGTCCTACAGGATGACTGAAGGGCCAACGCTTCTAACCATCTACTTCAGCACTGCATGGCAACAGCGAATCATTCTAACACCATCACCACAGAAATTGTATGGGATCGAACACAGTTCACGTCAATGAGTGCTTGACCACAAACAGGCAGCTCTGTGGAAATACAATTTCTGGAACAAAACACTAGGCTTGCACAATTCTAGAAACACGTCTAAGTGTTCCGTTCCAGCGCTGTGCTAAAAACTTTTCCTACCTAAACTTCCCAGCACAGGGCTGATCTAATACCGGTTGCCAAACCATGCACACCATGCACAAAAGCGGCGTGCACCACAACCAGAGCCAATGCCTGTCCCTGCCCAATCCTGCTCAGGCCGGGTTGCAATGTGGTTTAGTTCAGTCTACTTTCTGGTAATGTGTTTTTAAAATCCCGCCACGGCCCAGGTCATTCCTTTAGAGATCTAATAACAACCAAATGACCGGACCTGCCGGGCACTTAGCGAGCCATTCTGCTTATGGCTTTTTAATAGCACCTGGAGTTCTGCTAAGGGGAGAGCGGAAAACTCCAGCTTCCCCGGAAAGAAAGTCCTGCGCCGGGAACGCGGAGAGGCGCGCGGAGCGTGGTCCCATCTCCCGCAGTCCCGCCGGTCCCCTCCGCGCCTTTACCTGTCAGCCCGGCCTCTCTCCCGACGCCGCCCCTCGGAGCCAACCCCGGGAGAAAGCAACCCAAGGCATCCCATCCCAAAGAAAGAAAGCCGAGAGGCTGCTACTCCAGGCAGGGGGCCATGGGCCACCGCGAGATCCGAGAGGCGACATGCCGTCCGCGCCCCGCACCTACCAGATAATCCATGTACAGAAACGCCTCAGTTATCCGGAGATCAGACATCCGGCAGCCTAAAGCATCCGGAATGGCTCCGAACCCGGAAAAAAATGCAGCGTCTCGGGCTGCGAGCGAGCAGCTCCTGAAAAAGCCAGCAACAGCGAAAATCGCCGAGAGCAGCCGAGGAGCCGAAGATTACACCAGGGGAGCGGTGATTGGCCGGGAGGGCGGGCAGAGGAAAAGAAGCACGCTCATTGGCCGGAGCGTCTATAAAAAGCAGGCCCCCGGTGGAGGGCAGCAGAGAAGCGCGGGACCCAGGACGGGGCTGGTTCCTGTGTGCTGGGGGAGGGGCGGGCGGAAACGCGCCGCGGCCCGCCTAGCTTCGCCGGCTCCCTCTACCTCCAGTCCGCCGCCGGAGACCCGGTAAAGCTCCCAACCTGGGGCTGAAGAGCAGCGGCGTCCCCGCCCGCCCCTTCCTAAGAAACCAGCCCGGAGCGGTGGGAAGCAGAGTAGTCACCGAAACTTACTTTCTCTGCCCCGAGCGCCTTCCTGTGGCCTTGAGACGCCGAGGACCTGCGGGTTAGAAGGGCAGACGCCTTTAAAAAAAGCAAGCTGTGCAGAACTGGGGACCGCGTTGACCCTCCAGGGTATCTGCTAAGACAGACAACTTGAACTTGCCCTTCCTGCGGCTCAGCACCAGTGCAGCCCAGACTAGGAACCTAGAAACTCGCTAGTAAATTGATCACCCCAAACACTAAAGGAGACTCTCATCTGATCTTTGCGTGCATAAAAGTCCAGTTACATTGACCATTGTATCTATTGGATAATGCCCCTGAATAAAATGAGCGGTGGGATTGTGAAAGTCCTCTAAAGGTCCCAAGTAATACTGTTCGTGAACCTTATCTTAGGAAAAATACGTCTAAGACTTGTGCATTTCCTAGTTAAAGAAAAATATAAATAAATAAATAAATAAATAAATAAATAAATACTTGGAATTGAGTGAAAATGGAGTCAAACAAGAGGTAAAGATAACAATTGGTTCTGGATTTTGTACCTTCCCCTCGAAGATTCAGGCTAGAAAGGGCATATACTCAGTCAAGGCAAAGATGAGTGCGGATAAGTGTGCCATTTAGAGTTGGCACCCACTTCAAAAATGAATATTAAAAGTGTGCCATGTCTTTTGTACCAGTAATTCCATTTCTAGAAATTCTTAGGATAGAGCTGTGGGCAGCGTTCTAAGTGAATATTTGCTGACATATTTATAATAGAATCTTGTCGGGTGTGGTGGTATCTTTAATCCCAGCAAAGAGACATCCAGATCCCTGAGTTCGAAACCACCTAAGACTACAGCAAGGCTATACAGAGAAACCTTGTCTCTGAGAAAAAAAAAAAAAAAAGAAGAAGAAGAAGATGAAAAATCTTGGCCGGGCGGTGGTGATGCACGCCTTGGATCCCAGCACTTGGGAGGCAGAGGCAGGCGGATTTCTGAGTTCAAGGCCAGCCTGGTCTACAGAGTGAGTTCCAGAATAGCCAGGGCTACACAGAGAAACCCTGTCTCGAAAAACAAAGAAAAATCTCATATGATTTGTTAACATGGCACACTTACACAATAAAACTCTGTACACCTGTTAAACATTTATGAAGTTTTATAATATAGTGAAGTTTACAGTGAACTTATATTCTGTCCTCAGATGTCACACGTCAAAGAATTCTGAATGATAGAATTTGGAAGACAAAGTTGCAAAAATACTATTCTGCAAACACTACCAAACACTGCTATCCTTTAAGGTGGAGGTGACTGAAGATTCCCTCCATCCTTGCCCCTACACATACACACACACACACACACACACACACTTTTTGTGTGAGTTTTCAGGTAACAAATATTATCAAAAGTTTATCCCAGGGCAGTGAAAATAGTTGTTATACAAAACTATATAGTTCATTATAGAAAACCATAGAATTCACCCTAAATATACACATAACCGGGTAGGGTGTGGAGCACCCTCTGCTCCCAGCTCGTGACTTGTGTGACTAGATGCATTATCTAATCTCTCAACCTCTTTCCTCAGGTACAAAATGAGGAAAGATGGCTTTCAGGGTAATTAGAGGACTTTGATTGTATACATACACGTGTACAGGGCTGGCCGTTACTGATATAATTTTCAAGATATATGTGTTTAAGTAATAACTTCTTGAAAGAAGTTTTGTCATTTTGTTTGTTTTGTTGTTTTACTCTGGGTCTGGGAGTCTCAGTTGCATTAAGCCTATAGATCCAATTTTGATTTGTTTTTCCTTGCCATTCTGTTAACTCAAACTCTATGTAAGTTTAGAAAAGATTTTTGACCTGGATTCTGAAACTGAAAGACTTCCATAAACCTGGTGTTTGTCACATCTGGCTGAAACAACAGAAATCAAAAAGCCTTTCAAAGGTCTAGCAAAGGTAACTCAGTCAAGCAACAATTTGGGTTTTTTTTTTTTTCTTATTTTTGTTTTCTGTCTCCTTGACTCAGCATACCCCTAATGAGATACAGAGCTGAGTTAGCAGAGACCTCCCATCCATCTTACTGATTATGTAAAGTTTTAAGAGGTCTGGTAATATCTATGCAGAAAACGAGCACTTGGGAGCACTTGGCTTCTGCATTTCCTTTAACAGCTAAATTTAGGAAAACATCATTAGGCTAAATAATAGCTTTTGCTGCCTCTAGGAATCAAAATCAGTAAATAGACCCAAATCAGAGGCATGAAAAAAATCTGTCTACAGCAAAGTTCTGAAGATAGCATCATGACACTACCTTAATCTGAATCATCTGCATCTTTATTATGACTGTGAAATGAAATAATATGAGAACATGTTCAGTCTAATGTATTTCTAAAATCATATTTTGCACTTTGGAAAAGTCCTTGAAAAAAAAAAAAAGACAAGCTACAGCAGAACTCCATATGGAGTGTACTTTTTCAATTAGGTGTCTTCTGAGATGGTAATAGAATTGAATATTCCCACAGGGTAGAGGGCAGATGTCCAATCCACCGGGATGGCTTCAGCACAAGGCACTGCTAGCAGTGGTCGTGGGATGCGTTTATTCAACTCACCCTACTGCATGCCAATTAACAGCTCTCAGTAAGGCATGATCTCATTGGGTCCTGCCTTGCTTCAGTTAAGAACAATGACTCTCTTCCAGATTCATAAGAACACAGGTACAAACTCATGAGGCAATCGCATTACTGCACAGGATGTGAGGACCCAGGTCTCTGCTGCTGCTTGTTTAAACCAAGAAGTTCTTTTGACCCGCTCCGCTGAGATCCCATAAGGTCTGCCAGTGAGCCTTTCAAGGGAAAATCTATTAATTGCTGTTGTTAAAGTGTTGCTTTTAGGTGACACAAACGAATAAATTTTTACAACTTGCTCTTGTAAATTGTACCATCCAAGAAAACCAATAATGGCTATTTCCACCTACTCGGTTGTTGTCCATTTGTTTAAAACGTAACTTAGGGAAGTTGTACGGCAACATGACTTCCTTCCCACAATCCTCTGTGTCCATCCGTTCCTACTTGGACCTCACAGATGGCCCCTGTCAAGAAGGGTGTTGAGAACAAGGGCTGTTTGTTCTGCCATCACCGAGGTGGTGACCCGAGAATCATCGGTATTCACAAGCGCATCCGTGGAGTGGGCTTCAGGAAGCATGCTCCTCGGGCGCTCAAAGAAATCGGGAAATTTGCCATAAAGGAGATGGGGACTCTAGAGGTGCGCACTGACACCAGGCTCCATAAAGCCGTCTGGGCCAAGGGAATAAGGAAAGTTCCGTATCACTGGTAACTTACGTGCCTGTTACCACATTCAAAAATCTACAGTCAATGTGGATGAGAACTAACCTGCCAAATGTCAAATAAAGCTGCAGAACTGCCAAATGAATAAATAAATGATGAAAACTGCCTTTAGAAGTTATGCACCGTGCATGGTAACTCTGAACTGGGTCAGGAAATACCCCATTAATATTTAATGGATACATAAGGTTCTCTCTTATAAATGTACTATGTTAACAAATCCTCTGTGACATAGTATAAATATTACAGTGAGCATTTGCTTATAAAACTATACACAACTCTTTATCCTGATGCTTATCCACGCAGACAAGTCACTCCTCTTACTCGGTATGGAAACCAGTCAGTTGAGAGTCAATGCGGTAATAAAGAGCTTTATTACAATAAGCTAGCTGGTTGGGGAAGGTGGGGATTCTTGTCCCTAAAGAGCCATCTTGCTGGAAAACCCATGGATAAGCAGGTTACAAATAGGAGAGCAATGATCCTAGATTGATGGGTTCCTTCTCACCAATGGAGGCGTACTCAAGTGATGTAAATCTAATTGTCATCAGCTAGAGACGAGGGGTTACGCTTGCCTGAAAATGTCAAGAAGAAAGATCATTTCCTCTGAGCTATTGCTGTCACTGATTAGCGTGCCCACTTTCCATGCCTGACCTATTGATACAAGAGACAGGCTAGAGAAAGTAGCTGCCCCAATGCCCTATCATTGGATGCCAAACTCAGTGTAAATGCAAGAAAATATACCTCTTGTGTGATTATTGCAAAAGGATCATGTTAGGAAAAATGAGCTCCAACATACATGTGGAAAAAGTTGCTAGGCACGGCATCGTTGTTTTCAGCCTCTGTGGACGCCAGCACCCCCTTACTTCTGGCAATATTACATCACTCCTGTCTTTGCCTTTGTGGTCTTGTTGTCACCTGTTCTTTTATAGTCTAATCTCCCCTGGCCTATAAAGACATTGCACTTAGGCTCGAAGATAAAGATAATCACCTCCTGCCAAGAAATTTAATCACTTCGTCCAAGTTGCTTTTGCCATATAAGGTAACATCGTAGGTTCTAGAGATTAGGACCTGTGCAGGTTAGGGTTTTGTTTTGATTTTTGTTTTGTTTGGTTTTTTTCACAAAAGCTTGACACAAGCTAGGGTGACCTGGGAAGAAAGAACCACAAATGAGCAAATACTTCCATCAGACTGGCCTGTGCTTAACGATTGTTGGGCACTTTCTTGATTAATGATTGATGTAAGAGAACCCAGCCCACTGTGGACAGGGCTACACCTAGGCAGATGGTCCTGGATTGTGTAAGAAAGCAAGCTCCATAAAGAATACCACACATATATATTTCACATATAATATATATGTCACATATGTATATATACCAGCTCTTGAGTCAAAGCAGCTTAAAATTAGACTCTGTGGCACAAACCTGCACTGACTGAACTTTGGTCTTTATAGACCAAAGGAGAAGGATCGCCAGTGCCAGACCAGCTTATGATACAGAAGACATTCAAGGCTTGTCAACTCAATAAGATCCTGTCTCAAAATACAAAGATAGATACGGTCTAGATACATACTTTGGCAATAGAGGACTGAGCAAGCATGTACTAGGCCCAGTTACCAGCAGAAGTATGGATGACCCCAAACAGCTGCACTCAAAACTTTTAACCCAACATGGATAATGGCTTCCCCATAGCCATGCAGATGGAGAGAGCCTCAATTACCTTCCCCAGCCTATATGCTATAACACTCCTGGAAACTAGAACCACGTTCCATAGGACACACTGGCGCACAAATGGCTTGGGGAGCAGATGGACTCTCTCACTGGGGAGGATCCAATGACCAACCAAACCACCTTTTGTGAGGGAGTGTCAGCAGTGATGGACTCTTGAAATCATGCATAGCTGATCCCATGAACATGAGGAACACCATCTACACAGCAAGACAGACATGTTGGCATACTGGGCAGGTTAATATATTTTAATAAAAAGCTCACTTATTCCATGAGCTTATTAAATACCTACTATCTATTAGGATGGTGATAGGAACCTTCATCCCAGATCTTACTCTTTGGTGAAGACAGATAAGAAAAATATTAACCAATGACAAAACAAGTACTAGTTGTTGAAGGAACTTATATTCTTCTGTAGCTACCAGCAGCTACTGCGAACTGGGTCCCTGGAAGAGAAGCTGGGGATAGATGGGGGTTGGTGAAAAGAACAGAGGCCAAGGCAACCCAATTGCTGATCAAGGCCCAAGTTTAATGGAAGTCTGACAATTTAAGAGTTTGGGTGAGCCCCTCCCCCCAGACTCCAGGGTGAGTTCCAGGGAAGTGATCTGGCAGCTCAAGCAGCTGGGCAGGTCACCTGCTTAATTCAGGAATTCATAGACCTACTGGAACAAGGAATTTCACCTTCACTCTGAGCTCTCTACCCTAGGTGCAGCAGGATCCTGACTAGCACAGGAATCCCAGCTCAACAAAGGCTGGGAGAGGAAGTTCACCTTGATCAGTGTCGAGTTCCTACCAAGTGGCATGACAGCCCAATATGGCTCTATACATTCTAGCACACTTGAGAAGTGAAGACCTCTTCAGGACTAAAAGTACCTATAAGAAGTCATAAGACTTAGGAATGCACTACCACTGAAGAATCACGTGTTTGAAATCCTTCTTGTGGAAGCACTATGCATGGTGTGTTTACCGCCAAATTCTACACAAAATCCCTGGAGCAAAATTGTTCAAACTTGAAATATTTGCAAAGTACAGAAAAGACACACACACCACATCATCTCCAAGAGCTGCAGTAACCTTGATACCCAAACCTGATCAAGGACACTGAAGAACTCTAAGTCTCCACTCTATTCTCCAGAATAGAAAAGAAAAAAGCAATTTCTCCACAGATCGATCAGTGGTAGCTTGATATGTAAAACACATTTGCATGTCAATTTCTTTTAATTTTGCCACTACCTAAAAATCAATATAAAGCTCATTGCTAAATTTACTTAGCCACAAAGTTAGCAAGTGAGTTTTAGAATGAGTTTTAAAGCTATCCTTATACTTTTTTAAAATACCTAAAAGTAATTCTCAGAACTATGGGATTTAAGAGACTGTCTAGAGATACAGTGTTCTCATGGATATAAAGACTGATGGAAAGTTTTAAAATGTCTCCAAATTGACATGTAGATTCAAACCAATAACTCAGAAACACCAACCATATTATAAGAGACATTTCTTAGCTATCCTTAATTTGAAAAGTAGTCTCTTCTTTCAGTGAGCTGAATCGTGTATTTCAGTAGACCTTATATTATTTCAACACAGTGGTTAAGAACATTAGATGCTTTCCTGGAAGGCCGCATTTCCTAGTATGGGAGGTAGCACTTTTATATCCTCTCTTGTGCTGGAGAATTTTGCCCCTTCTTGGTAGTAGTGTGCCTCACTGTGACTTTGGCATGGGAGTGAGGGCTGAAGGACAGCATAGCCTGCCTTCCTCTACTTGTGACCTGGGCTCTCTCCTAGCCTATGTCAATCCTTGTTCAGTGAGCAGTCAATTGGCCACTAGGCAGTTGCCTTAGAGCACTGTGGTAAGAAAAATCCATAGAGGATGGATGCAAAGATCAGCACAACAATTACCATTCTATATAGTCTTACGGCTGTAACTAGAGTTTGTCAAAGGCAAACAGTGGTATAATAATTGTTTCAAGCCTCAGGGAGAAGGGAATATAGATTCTATTGCCAGTCTGTCTGGGTTTGCATCTTGGCATTATCTTTTTCCAGCTCCATGACCTCAGGCATGTGACATCATTTCTCACATACTAACTTATTACCCACAAATACTCACCTCACAGAGTTATTAAAATTAATAATGGCATACACTTAGAATGGTGCCCGGCACATAGCAAGCATTACGGAAGTGTTAGATGCTGCTGCTGTTTTTAGTCCATTCCCTACTAGTCTTAGTTCCTTGAAAGAAAAACAATGTCTTATTGGATTACGTAGTAGTTTCGGAGCCTGCTTTGATACCTGGCAAATGCTCAGATGTTGGCTACACTGTTATTTTATGCAAAATAAGCTGGTGGCCAGGGTACATCTTCTGAAGAGTTATAGTTAAAGGAGCCTGATGAGCTAAAGCTGTGAAAGGAAAGTCCATTCTCTGTGGTAAAGTCTAAATATGATCCACAGCAATGCAGTGAAAATACTAACTGTTCCTGGTCGCCTCAGCCATTTTGATACTCTTATTCACCAAATGCCTGAAATCTTCCCAATGCTCCAGGCTCCGAGACTGTAGCATTTTAAGAACGAGGTTCGGTGATTTCCACTCTTCAGTGGGAGAAACCCTCCATTGCAATCACAGGTCCATGCAGGGTCCCTCTCCTGATTCACATATTTCTTTTATCCCCTACGACTTCCATCCCTGCCCTCCAACAGGAAGTCATCCCAGTGTGCATTGCCTGCATCTTCTACCTTGATACCTGTCAGTGTTGCCCAGGATGCTCCTAGCTAGACAAAAATCCTTAAACTTAACTAATAAGTGCTACCAACTCAAGGCCCCCTTACTGGTGTTTCTCAAGTTGAAACTGTTTTCCTGCCACACAGACAAGAGAGTCTTCGTCTTATGTAAAATCCTCAGCATTCTCACAGACTTTGGGGTCTTTTACCCTTAGGCAGTCTGTTTTATTTGTCACATTAAGCTGAAATCTAATTAAGCCCATATATTTACCCAGGTTTCTGTCATCTAAACTCATTGGCATCTTCAGCCTGTATCCTCCAGGCTGATTTTCCAGTCATCCTCCAGTCATGATTTTTTTTACTAAACCATCCCGTGTTTCACAGATCTGTGTATTCTGTACCAACACAAAGTATATTTGTCTGGTTTCTTTCCTGATTCTCACAACCTACTGCATTCCTTTTACCTGCATTTGCTTTAGCCCTATACTGTAAGATGAGGTGTTGGAAGGTATTGGATGTTGGGCTTTTAAAGCCAGGATTCTGTCTAGTAGACTGAAAGGAATCGTGGGCCCTCTGGCTGATACACCACTCCCTAAATGCCCTGATTATGGCCCAGCTCTGGTCCCATGCTCTTGACCTTTCCTCCCAGTATGATGCCTTTCCACTCCTCAACAGTTTGCACTGCCTATAAATGAAACCTAACAAAGCAGAGAATCCTGTGAGACCTGATTTTTCACTGCAAGTTATTTTACAGCTAAATCCCTCAGAAGAAACACAGTTTTAATTCAGTTACTTAAATATGGCACCAGTTCTTCTTCTCCTCCTCCTCCTCCTTCTCCTCCTCCTCTTCCTCCTTCTTCTTCATCTTCTTCCTCCTCCCCCTCCTCATCCTCCCCTTCTTTCTTTCCTCTCTTGTTGGAAAGTAAGGCCTAAAGGAGAAAATGTGCACAAAATAGGCATTAGCAGGCTAGTTAATGGGTGTCTTGGGAGCTAGGGGTGCATGGGTTCCTGCTTTCCCATACATGCCCTCCATTATTGCTGTGACTCTGCAGTCTGTGCCTGCGTGTCATGATTAATTTCTCACCAGGCAGACTGGTTCATTGCAATGCTGTTATGCGGGGCTTTTCTCCAAACAGGAATCTCTGCTGACACTGGGATATCTTTTCATGCATTTTGATGCTGTCAAATGCTCTGAGGAAATGAGTACCAGAGGAGCCACACCATGCACTCTATCAAAATGTATCAGCGAATCATCCTCTGTATATAACCAGTCAGAATAGCACCACCTGAACTCAAGTGTGAACCTCACCGTTTTTATTCCAACATGGCCTCTGTATACTACCTTTGTGCGCATGTGTGTTCTAGCACACACCATGGCTGACCACTTATGGTGTGTGTGTTGTGGTACTAGTCCTGCTGGAAGAAGCTAGATATTAAATTCTACCTTTCTACCACTCAAGCTGCCTCCAAGGAACAAAGGAGTTAATAGAATTCACTCTGGCATTGTAAAGAATATCATGACGATACCATCTAAGAGGTTTGACCAGTTTCATCAGTAAAAAATGAAACTATGGACCCAGGCCTGTGGCTTCATGGGATTTCAAGGGATCCAAAGAGGACAGCTAACATCTATACACATGATTGTGCTTTCTTATACTTACACCACACACGTTTCTTCCAGTTATCTTGACAGTTGGATTAAACTTTGGTAGAAAACAAGATCTAACTTTAGATCTTATGTGCTTGACCCTCTATATGAGCTTAAGAATCTGAGATGGGTGTAGCATATAGGTAAATTCCTCAAGGTTGTGATGATTAGACATGAATGCATGGACCAAGGCTGGCTCTCTCCTTCTATGCACTGGAAACATTATTGAAGGGTGTGTGAGTGGTGTTGGAGGGTGTTTCATCGTGATTTTGAGTTCTCCTGGGGCTGGAGAAAAATCCTACTCCTTCTCAGCACTTTAGGAAACTGACTCAACATTAGAACCATGATAATCATCAAAATGTTGATTAATTGAACCAAACCAACCAAGGATTAAGAGCAATAAAAAAGTGAGGTGGCTGCTGGTGGCACTTATGACCAAAAATAGTTTGTAGCATCTAGCATTTGTAGATGAGCAACTGTAGTATGCCACCTTTGTGCCACCCTAAGGTCTGCATTTTGGGCCATCATGAAAGCAGCCAAGCACATCAGAAAGGGACCCTCTTTAGCAACCAAAGGAAGCAGTTGACCATTAACTTTCTCCACTGTTGTGTTTGGCTGTGGTCCACTTTGGCAACTGCCATCTGTGAAGTTCCATCTGTCTTCCAAAGGTAGATTTATTAAAAAGGTGTTTTACAGCGGACACAAGATTATCTCTCTGCCAATGACATAGCACAGAAATGTAGAACTGTTGAACCTTGTCAGAGGTATCTATATAGAGAATACAATTTAGGTAAACCTTTCATTATGTAGAAGGAAGCATATGATAAATTCTTGTAAGATATAAGCTGTATAAGAAGAACCACTTTCAGTTTTTTCATTATTTGTATAAATGCTCTCTATGCAACATACTACTTTGATAATGTCTAGACTCTCAAATTAAATTTTCTAAGCCACATACAAAATATCAATAGGCGATGTTTTGAATTTAACAAGGGAAAAAAATTGCTTTTGTCTTTACTAGGCTCCAACCTTTAGGGCATATTTCAAAAGAAAAGGAAAAAATAAAACAGATAATATTGCTTAATACAAAGCTGTTCGGCATCTGATTCACTGATACTAACAACGCAGTTTATACTATTTATAAAGGTACCATGGCCCAAATGTGATATTCTTCAGTAAAAAGACTAGAGTGCTAGATAACCCAGAAATAACATAGTAGATTTAATCATTTTTGCTTTCCTGTAAGATAAACAATTTGCTCTCTGCTACAAAGGGTCACTTCAATCAGCTAAACACCAAGAAAAAGGAAATTACAATAATCTCCTGACCATAAGCAGTTCCTATTAAAAACAAGAGGCTCAAATTGCACTGTCCCTGCCTTTGTTCCCCTCTGGAGTAATTAACAGTCAGGAGATACTTGGCTGTGACTGGTAGGGGCAGCTCTGTTTCTTTGATTAGGTCTTTCAGGAAAAGGCCACCACTGTGGAGGATGCTACAGGTCCTGTTAGTCATGGGTCATAAACAGCACAATACAATAGCAAAGCCCTTAGTTCTCAGGATCTGAAACTCATTTTATGAAAATGACTTGACACCCCACCCTCCTAAAGTTTGATGAATTATTTTCAAAATGTCTAGGAAGAGAGTAAATGCAAGAATCGCATGTGAAAATGGAAGTCGATTAGAATACAAAAAAAGACCTCTACCAAAAAAATGAATAACAACAGCCCTTGAATCCACACTAATCTAGCCAGTCACCTTTAGGGATCTTTATATTTCACAGTAATGAGGTAGTGAGTAAATAGATAATCAGGTTACAGTGCCTGCATCTTCTTCCATCTTTCTTTCTTTCTTGGACTATCTGAGATACTCAAGACTCCAGATATTTTGTATTTAATGCAGCACCATTTAAAAACAGATGACACCTTTTGCCATGGCCTGGATTCGAAAGCAGAAATCGACAATTCTGGGTCATAGAACAGGGAGAGAATATCATGATATACCAAAGCAAGTGTGATAAGTCAAGTATTCAAAAAGCCAAAACACCCTTTGCATTAAAAAAAATAAATAGGGTAAGGGCAACTTGATTAAAGTTGTAGGATGAAACCCAATAAGGTCTCAGCTCTTACACGGATGCTGAGACGTGAGCAGACATCTGTCACAGAAGAGCACCGTCCTGTTTTCTTAGGGGACGCTCAGGCTGTATGCATATTTAGTAAATTAACAGATGTTTCCAATACATCTAACTCAGAAGGACTCGTCATGCTCCTTGCATTTGACAAGTACAAAACTAAGCCAGTTAAATCAGTCTCAGGGAGTGAAAGACGTAGGTGTAGGCAGTCTATCAAGTGGCCAAAAGCCAGGGCAGTTCTTGCATGGAAATAAACTGCTTCTTCATCCTACATATTATTCTGCTCAGTAAAAGTTTCTTCTGACAGAACTGTAGATGTGAAGTTTCAGGTGAATTTGTAACCTCAGTTGTATGCCTCCCAAAGTTTGCATCATTTTCATAGCACCAACTAGACAGAGGAAACTGGAACAGATAAATACTAATACGTCCCACACATTGGCTGATCTGGTACCAAATAGGCCACAAAAGGTCAGCCCCCTCTTCCTCCCGAGATGTAAATTGGTGATTAGCTGTCAAATATGAGTGTGCATGCATGTGAGTGCCTTGCATGTAAAGGTCAGAGGTCAACTTCAAGGCTAACCTGTACTGCTGTTCCTCAGACACCTTCCTTTTATCTGAGACAGATCTCTCAGTGACCTAGATCAAATAAGTCTAGAGACAAATTTTATATTGAAATGCACCATCTCTTATGGTTTAGTTGTTTGGGGATAAATAACTGTGTTTGGTGCCTAACTTCTTCAACTGTAAATTGCTAACAAGAAAACTTATTTGTGGAATGTTGTGATGAAGTTTATTACTTTGTTTGCTGACTAAAAATAATAATAATAAACTTTTTTTAAAAAAAAGTAGAACTTGCCTGCTTGGGTTAAATGAAACATATATCAAGTCCTAGAATATGTGTGCCTGTTGTATAGCAAGCACTAAAAGTAACTTTTCCTAATGGTCTGAAGAGATAGCTCAGCACTTAAGAGTACTGACTGCTCTTCGAAAGGTCCTGAGTTCCCAGCAACCACTTGGTGGCTCATACCCATCTGTAATGGGGTCTGATGCCCTCTCCTGGTGTATCTGAAGATGGCTACTGTGTACTCATATACATAAAATAAATAAATGAATCATTATTTAAAAAGTAACTTTTCCTCATTCATAATTGTAAAGAATTACTTGGTTCGTTACAGGTTAACTAAGGGCTAGGGTGTTGAAATGGAAAATCCAAACTCAGAAAGAAGTGAGACATAGAAGACTTTGAGATAGAGGGTTTGGGAAGAGGTGGGATATTCGATATTCAAGTGGCTGGAGAAGGCAGGATTACATTTATGCTTTAAGAAGAGCAGCCTATCCAGACTGGCAACATCTGGCTATAAAAAGTCCTTGTCCAAGTAAACTGTGGCCGGCTAGCAGGGGACTTGAATGACATGGTTAAGAAAATCTAGTTCTGACAGGAAGCCCTTACGATTTCCTTAGGCATATTCAAGAAATGACATTTGTTCCTAGAGTGCAGAATAGAAAGTTGAGGAGGTCAGTCTAGCAGCAGAAAACCCTTTGAAATTTTCTGAGGAGCTCCCAGGCATAGTGTCCCACGCCTATAACCCTAGCGCTAGGGAAGCTAAGACAAGAGGACCACAACTTTGAGACCAGGTTGGGGTATATATAGAGAGTCTAAAGAAAATTTAAAGGGATATATATACGAAAGAATAAATGAAGCTCTGGTTATGGATGGTTTCTACCCATCCTCATCCCTGGCATTGCAAAAGTTTGCTTATCTCAGCACCAAAGCACATCTACTTGTGGCCCAGGATTTGATAAGCTTGGACTCCAGTAGTACCAGGGACATATGCATTGCCCTATTTGTACAAGGTGAGTGGTTGACTGGCACAATGTGGCACTCTCGGCCAAGATGCTGGCGTTCAGGGCGTAAAGTAACCCGTATGTACCATAACGTCTGCTTTGTAAATCCTTCCAAGATTTCTCTCGTTGCCGGTGCCAGATCTGGAACCCAGAAGTCAGTTCAGGAGAGTAGAGGATCTTGTAGCACAGACAACCCAACAGTTCAAAGTGACCACAGTTCATCCCTTCATAGTTGGCATCTACACATTCCTCCTTATCTAGCTAGACTTACCATCTAACTAAAGACCTTTGCAGAATCATGCTTCTACAAGAGCCATTACCATTGCTACACCACCTGTTAAAAATGCCTTAACACTTCCCCCCCCTAGAGAAAAATCTCTTTATTCCTCTTGGATCAAATGCACTTCAATTTTTGCTGAGTCACACTTCCTGTTGATGCAATTAATATAGAGATATAAATTTAATTACTACTGTTAATAGGGAACCGGGAAAAATACAAGTGTGTGTGTGTGTGTGTGTGTGTTTGGTGTATTCACACCAAAATAAAGTACAAATACCTATGTGTATCCTGTTTTTACAGGTGATCATGTAACTTTTAAGTATTCCATATTCTTTTGGTCCTCAACAAGCACTTAAAATTTTCCCTGGATCCTTGCCTTTTATAGCTACTAGCCCTTCATATTCCTTGAGAATTGGAGCCATTGGCAACCTGATCTGGATTGAGTTTTGTAATTTTCTCCTAATGTTAATATTAAAAATATATCCACAAAACTATGTTCACTTATATAAATCTTCCTTGGGCTGACATAAAAATCACCAGTGCTCAGTATCTTTAAATGACAGAAATGTATTCCCTCATCATGCACAAGGACTGAAGTCTGCAATAAAAATGTTATCAGGTTTGGTTCTTTCTCAGAAGTGAAGAGAGTGAGCACAATATCCCAGCCCACTCTCTTAGCTTTGGGCAATTTTCAGAAATTCCCAGAATTCCTTGGCTAGAGCAGCCTGCATCTGTTGTCACATGCCCAACTTCCCTCTGTATTTCTGCTTACAACACCAACCACGCTGGACCAGGGCCCATCTTAATTATTTATGATCTCATTTTAATTTAGTTACATCAACAAAGACTGTTTCCATATCACAAAGGATTAGAATTTCAACCTATATTTAGGGGGGAAAGCAATTCTGTCAAAAATATTGGGATGCCAGGATCTACATTTCAGAGGTCCCCTCCCCTCAGTTTGTAGGAATGAGAGAACTGAATTCTACATGCAGCCCACCATAGCCTCCCCAGGCAGTAACTACCGTTTCCCCATGTTGTCTATATGAGTAGTGCAGGGTTGCTACATTACAGTCTCAACTTCCAAGTTAATGAACTCCTTTCTGTGTCTCCTGGTAGAAGCATTCTCCTTTTGGGAATGGAGAATTCTCAAACAGTAGAATTTGAAGTTATGAGGTCAGAAAGCAAACTTTATCTCTGTGTCGCCAGCAGTAACAGTAAGAAGAGCCAGTCCTACTTTCTTTCAACTTTGATTCCAAAAGTCCTGGCTATGGGGGAAGGGACGATCTGACTTTCACCATAAATCTCATCCCAGGGCATGTGTATTTTCCTGGGCCTAGCAGGTGTTGCCATGCAGCAGGAGCTATAACTCTTGAAAGTCTGACGTGTTCTTTCTGCCATTTGCTTTAGAAATCATGGGGACAGGATAAATTCCAAAGTCATGATTCCAGTGTCATACCTTGTCTACTGTAAAGTTAGTTTCTTGTCCAGAGTGATGCTTTGTAAAATATAGCAACCAGGTTGTGTTACTACCCCAGATGGTAGTTCTGATACCAGCATAGAGAGGGAAGGTGAAATCCTCTTCCACCATGAGTATCTATTCCACTAAGAACAAAGCTATGCTACTTCTGTGATGAATGTGGTTCTATATATCAATGTAATCAATCTGGCAGCAGGTGGCTAGCTAGTTCTCCTGGGCTCATGCTTCCCCTCAAGGAACGGTATCATATTTGGAGTTCAGTGTTGATTTGTACTACCAGGAGGCTGGGCACTCTAGAGCAGCTTCAGTCTGGTTATCTGTGGTTAAAAGGAACCCATGTTATGAGCCGGTGCATAAATGTCATCCTCATGGGAATCATTGGCCAATGGAAAGGCTGGCTGGGGATAGGCTAGCTATCACCTAGGGAACAGGTCCAGCATGTCTACCTAATGAAGAAAATCCTCTCCTGATATTATTCTTGGAGAAGTGTTGACATAAGACAGAAATACCTTCTTCTGTGGCTGCCAAGTAGTCACATTCTGGTTCCCCAGACACAGTCTTCCTGTCGTGATCCCTTTCAGTCCTTGATCAGCCACCTAAACTGTTAGCTGTTCTCCATGATCCTTGAGCAATCTTGAGTTCCAGACCAGCAGTTATCAATGTGTGTGTGTGTGTGTGTGTGTGTATGAGTGTGAGTGTGTGTGTGTGTGTGTGTGTGTGTGTGTGTGTGGTGTGTAATGCAGCAGGGAGTGAGATCCATGCCCCAGTGTGGAGGTCAGAGAACAACGTTGTGGAGCTAGCTCTCTCCTTCTACCATTTTGTGAGTTGAACTCAGAAACTGAACTCAGTTTGGAACTTTGTTCCTTGACCCGCTGGGCCATATCACTGGGGCGTATGGTTGTGATTTTTAATTTAACAAACTGAGCATGTTTGCACCTTCTAAACAGTTAGCAGCAAACAAATCATTGCTTCTCCAGAAAGATCACATTTCTGCTGGGAATGCAGGTTAGGACACACTCAGGTTCTTGGCATCGGGTCCTGTGACCCAGTTGCTCCTCTTGAGAAAGGATGAGAAAAGCCCTCCGTGTCCCTTGCTCCTGTGCTCTCAGTGCTCTGACTGCTCCCCAGAACCACAGCTCGGTGTGTGGGAGTCTGATTTATTCTAAGCTGGGTGATCCCACTTAGTCCTCTCTTACTGTGTGCTTTGTAGCAAAGGCAATTTTAAAAGCAGCCCACACTAAGCCTAAATACAATCCTCAGCAACAAAGGGGTGGCTATATGCTGTCAACTCAACACAGACCTAGACATTTTTGGGGAAAGGTGATCTCAACTGAATAACTTGCCTATAGATTGGCCTGGAGGCAAGTCTGTGAAGGCATTTTCTTGATTAATGACTGAGGTTGGGGTAGGGGCAGCCCACTGTGAGTTCTGCCACCTTGGGGCAGGTGGTTTGGGGTTGTACAGGGAAAAGGGATGAGTCAACAGTAAGCAGTGTTCTCCTGTGGCTTCTGCTTCAGTTTCTGCCTCCCGGTGTCCACCTTGGCTTCCACTGTAACTTGTAAGCCAAGTCAATCCTTTCCTTCTATGCTGCTTTCAATCATGGTCTTTACCACAGTAAGAAGAAGCAACTGAGACACTTACTAGTTCCCATCATTTTGATCAAACATCTTAACTACCTTCTCCACTCCTGGAACTTTTATCAGAAAGAACAAAAGTCAGAGACATAATGGGAAGGGACAGGGGAAAATCTCATAGACTAAAGTAGTCACAGCAATGATTGTGAAGGAGAAAATTAGCTTAATGCTATATTCTACTTTTAAAGCTATGGAAAAATCCTTGCCACATACATCTGATGGCAAAACAAAACGTAGGCATGGAAAGAATGACTGGCTTTAAAAATAGCAAAATACTTAGCCGGGCTTGGAGTCATTAAAGTTATACAGCTGCAGACAGTTTATAGGTTTCTGTTTTTAATTAGCTGAAATAGTACAGTGCTTGGCTCAAGCAGGCATCTGGCTGCTACAACAGACTGGTTAACTTTCAATCCACTTCTTCAGCTTCCCTAGAGATGCTGAGACATTGGATTGGGGGCAATTCTAGAAGTCACAATAATCGAGAGCAGTAAGGATTTGTCTTTGTTAGGGTTTCGTAGCTGTGAAGAGACACTGTGACCACGGCAACACTTATAAAGGAAAGCCTTTGACTGGGGCTGGCTTACAGTCCAGATGCGTAGTCCATTATCATCATGACAGGAAGGAAGCATGGCGTCTCAGGCAGATGTGGTGCTGGAGAGGTAGCCGAGAGTTCTACATCTGGATCAGCAGGCAGCAGGAAGAGAGAGTGACGCTGGGCCTGGCTTGGGCGTCTGAAGCTTCCAACCCCACCCCAGTGACACACTTCTTCTAACAAGACCACACCCCCAATAGTGCCACTCCCTATGAGTCTATGCGACCACTTTCATTCAAACCGCCACAGAAGTCTTCAGCCCTTATTTTTTTTTATTTATTCGATATATTTTTTATTTACATTTCAAATGATTTCCCCTTTTCTGCCCCCCCACTCCCCGAAAGTCCCGCAAGCCCCCTTCTCTCCCCCTGTCCTCCCACCCACCCCTTCCCACTTCCCCGTTCTGGTTTTGCCGAATACTGCTTCACTGAGTCTTTCTAGAACAGGGGGCCACTCTTCTTTTCTTCTTGTACCTCATTTGATGTGTGGATTATGTTTTGGGTATTCCAGTTTTCTAGGTTAATATCCACTTATTAGTGAGTGCATACCATGATTCACCTTTTGAGTCTGGGTTACCTCACTTAGTATGATGTTCTCTAGCTCCAACCATTTGCCTAAGAATTTCATGAATTCATTGTTTCTAATGGCTGAATAGTACTCCATTGTGTAGATATACCACATTTTTTGCATCCACTCTTCTGTTGAGGGATACCTGGGTTCTTTCCAGCATCTGGCAATTATAAATAGGGCTGCTATGAACATAGTAGAGCATGTATCCTTATTACATGGTGGGAAATCCTCTGGGTATATGCCCAGGAGTGGTATAGCAGGATCTTCTGAAAGTGAGGTGCCCAGTTTTTGGAGGAACCGCCAGACTGATTTCCAGAGTGCTTGTACCAATTTGCAACCCCACCAGCAGTGGAGGAGTGTTCCTCTTTCTCCACACCCTCTCCAACACCTGCTGTCTCCTGAATTTTTACTCTTAGCCATTCTGACTGGTGTAAGGTGAAATCTCAGGGTTGTTTTGATTTGCATTTCCCTAATGACTAATGAAGTTGAGCATTTTTTAAGATGCTTCTCCGCCATCCGAAGTTCTTCAGGTGAGAATTCTTTGTTTAACTCTGTACCCCATTTTTTAATAGGGTTGTTTGGTTTTCTGGAGTCTAACTTCTTGAGTTCTTTATATATATTGGATATTAGCCCTCTATCTCTTCAGCCCTTATATACCAGGGAAATATCAGGACTTCTAAATAGGCTTTCCTAACTTGGAGTTGGGGAATTCTTTTTTTTTTTTGGTTCTGCCAATAAAGAGGAATACCCCCCCCCCCCACAACCTCCAAAAGGTGGTATAATGACTCATCTACTGCTTAGACTGATATGAATTTGAAAGGCTCACCACCAAGTCCTCTGACAGATGAAACAAAGTGAACTTCTATCTTAGATCTCATAGACTAGTCACAGCATCCTATGTCCCTTCTAGGGGATGGGGTTGACATGAGTGCTAACTATGCATTCCAAAATACAATACCTCTTGAAATTCAGCCTCTCTTCTTCCTCTTCTTCTTCCTCCTTTTTCTTCTTCTTCTTCCTCTTCCTCCTTCTTTTTCTTCTTTTTTATTTTTTCTTTTTTAAAAATATTTTATTAGATATTTGCTTTATTTACATTTCAAATGTTATCCCCTTTCCTTGTTTCCCCTCTGAAAACCATTTATCCCATTTCCTCCCCCCACCACCAGCCCCCCCCCCCCCATTTTCCTGACCTGGCATTCCCCTTCACTGGGGCATCGAGCCTTCACAGAACTAATGGTCTCTCCTCTCATTGATGTCTGAAAAGGCCATCCTATGCTACATATGTAGCTGGAGCCATGGGTCCCTCCATGTGTACTCTGGTTGGTGGTTTAGTGCCTGGGAGCTCTAGGAGTACTGGTTGGTACATACTGTTCTTCCTCCTATGGGGCTATTTTTTCTTTTTTTAAATTTATTTTATTTATATGAATACACTGTAGCTGTCTTCACACACACCAGAAGAGGGCATCAGATCCCATTACAGATGGTTGTGAGCCACCATTTGGTTGCTGGGACCTCTGGAAGAGCAGTCAGTGCTCTTAACAGCTGAGCCATCTCTCTAGCCCCCTTCTTTATCTTTAAAACATGATTTATTTATTGTTATTTTATGTGTATTGGTATCTTGCCTACGTGCGTGTCTGTATGAGGGTGTCAGATCTCCTGGAACTGGAGTTAGAGCCAGTTGTGTGCTGTCATGTGGTGCTGGGAATTGAACTCGGATCCTCTGAAAGAGCAGCCTGTGCTCTTAAACCCATCTCTCCAGCCCCCCCCCTTTATTTTAAAGACTATATTTCAATGTTTATGTGAGTGGTGGGTGGTGTACATACACCAAGGGAGAATCCTTCTTCATCACTCCCTGACTATTTGAGGCAAGGTCTCTCCCTTAACCTGAGGCTCACATTTCTCATTTAGGTCAGAAGCTTGCAAGTCTCAGAGATTCTCCTGTTTCTGCCACCCGTGGAACTGAGGTGCCAGCTGTGAGTGGGACCTCTGGCTTGGTGGGTGGATACTTAGATCCAAACCCTGGTCCTCACAGCTCTACAGCAAATTTATAAACTCATAGTAGTTGAGCTATCTCTCCAGTCCCTCAGTTGTTATGATGATATAGTACTGATATAAATAAAAATGTATAGATGCATGGACTAGAATGGAGAGAGCAGAACTAAGCTCATGTACATATGGCCCTCTTTTCAACATACGGAACTGGGAAAGCTAGACATCCACAAACCAAAGAGCCAAGCTGCACCCTTAGCTTAACACCACTTGTCAAAACTAACTGCAAATGACCCAAAGAGCACTTAATGTAGGAGATAAAATTACAAAATTTTTAAAGGAAAACAGGGGGAATAGCTTTGAGACTTCGAATTTGACAATATATTCTTGGACACGACACACTGTACATATCATGTATACTCAATAATAAATGTAATATATCTTTATCCAGGCCACTTCCTTTGCAGATTAAAAGAAATTTGTCACCTATCTAAATATCAAACGAAGGGTTAAATTGGGATTTGGGTCATGGTCTAGACTTGGTAGTTAAACAGAATATGTCAAAGAGAATAATGAGCATGAAAGGCAGAGCTGACGCAGTGAGCAGGTGTCGTGTAGTATCTGGAGTTTACTCCGATTTGTTTTGACTCATGGATGCCTCTGTTGACTAATTAAATTGTCCAAATGTGACTCTAGGCCAAGGCGCATCCCATTTCCCTTTCAGTAAGTCATTGTAGCAGGCTGAGGAGAGTTATTAATAACTAAGAACCGGGGGTGGAATTAATCAATTAGCATTGAAGCAATACTTGGTAGATTACAGCTCTTCCTGGAGAAAGCACAAAACAATACAAGCAAAGTGAAGAAGGGCGAAGCCTCAGCTACGTGCAAGACCACGGCTGTGCTTGGGAAGCTTAAGTATGCGGTGCTGTGACGTGCATAGGCTGTAAAGACAAAAAGAGCAAAGAGCTTCTTGAATCTTTTAATAACATTTTCTAACACCTAGGAAACAAGGGGCCAGGAAGAATGCACGAAGGGCAGGGGCAGAGTGTTCTATCTCCCAAACAAAAGCAACTTTGCAAGTATTTATGGTGTGACTATTTGTCGTGTTCTATATTCATTGTATGCACTTTTCCATGGGTGACATCAAAGATAAAAAAATGAAACTTAAGCCAGGCGGTGGTGGTGCACGCCTTTGATCCTAGCACTTGGGAGGCAGCTGCAAGTGGATTTCTGAGTTCAAGGCCAGCCTGGTCTACAGAGTGAGTTCCAGGACAGCCAGGGCTACACAGAGAAACCCTGTCTCGAAGAACAAAAAAAAAAAAAAAAAAAAGAAAGAAAGAAAGAGAGAGAGAGAGAGAAAGAAAGAAAGAAAGAGAGAGAGAGAGAAAGAGAGAGAGAAAGAAACTTAAAACTTACTGGAGCTCAGTTTCTAGTTTAAAAGTTGGGAAGGCAATGTGGATGGATGACCGCATCATTTGGTGCAAGATTGTGTGGAAAAATCAAGAGCACTGGGAACAAAGTGTGGAAATTATTTCAAAAGTAGATAAAAGAGACGAACTATAGAATCACTGTTGGAAGAGCAGTGCCTGCTACCCTCTGACTTGCATACATTCTTTTTTCTCTTTGCTTTCTTGAGAAAAAAAATTTCTCTCTGTTGCCTGTCCTGGAACTCACAGAGATCTGTCTGCCTCTGTCTCCTGAGTGCTGGAATTAAAGGCATGCATATACACCTAGCATACAGAAAGGATTTTGATGGTGAATAGGCAGAGAAAGTTGTTATTTGTTGGCTGTTTTTTTTTTTTTAATGAATAATTGGTTTGAAGGGATCATTGGATTTTTGATATTGTAATTTTTAAGTGTACAGATCAATAGCTGTAAGTAAATTTGAGATGTTGGGCAACCATTGTGCTATTTCTAGAAGCGTCAGCTTTAAAATTAAGACCAGATTAACATGCGGCTCTGAGAGTGTGGTTCGGAGTTTGAGCTGCTCATTCGGAGTTTGAGCTACTGGTGCAGCAGTTTGCTTGATGCCCAAGGCTGAGGGAAAGACTCGGAAGCAGAAGGTTGGTTACAGTGTCGAACGGAAGCGTCTGAACTGGAATGCTCGTCTGAAGGCAGCACCACGGATGGAGTGCTCCCACATCCGACATGCCTGGGACCACACCAAATCTGTGTGGCAGCACCTGGCAGAGATGGGGTTGGCGATGGACCCCACAAGGCGGTTCCCCTCCGTAAGTGGAAGGTAACGGCCATGGAGGTAGACACAGAGGAGAGACCTGAGGATCTTGAACAGAAACTCTATGTGGTAACTGACCTGGAGGCAGAAGTCAGACTCCCAGAGAAGAAAGGAAATACCTTGTCTGGGGACCCCATCGACTGTGTTCTTCACTTGGTAGAGAGAATCATGGGGAGGACTGTAAGTCCACCGCCTGGGAAGAAAGGAATGACTATCAAGACACCCCAAAACAGATTCGGAATAAGATCAATGTCTTTAAGCGCTTTTACCCAACGGTGCGACAAGTTTTCATTGATTCTTTGCAGAATAAGAAGATGGAGTTAGACTGAGTGATGCGTATCCCCAGCCCTAGGTCTACTGGACCAAAGAAACCAACCCCAGGCTGTAAGGCAAGGAATGTATAGTTTCAGATGATGCAGGCAAAGTCCTATGGAATCAGGTTTTACATGCACAGTCTCTGTCTCCCCCCGCCCCCCCCCAACCCCTACACCCCTTCCCTCTAGAGAAGGAACTCTCTTTTTCTTTTTTTTCTTTTTTCTTTCTTTCTTTCTTTCTTTCTGTTTTTTTTTTTTTTTTTTTTTTGAGAGAGCATCTCTCTACTAGCCTTAGCTGTCCTAGAACTCTCTCTGTAGACCAGGTTGGTCTTCAACTCACAGAGATCCACCTGCCTCTGCCTCCTAAGTGCTGGGATTAAAGGCGTGCACCACCACCACCTGGAGGAAAAGGAACTCTTTCAAGACTGTGGTTTATGTTCTGTTGGATCGTATAGAAAGCCAGGGCCTGTGGTTCTGTGTTCAGAAGGGATTCTCTATTTCATGTGCTTTTTTGTTTTTTGTTTTGTTTTTTGTTTTTTCAAGACAGGGTTTCTCTGTGTAGCCCTGGCTGTCCTGGAACTCACTCTGTAGACCAGGCTGGCCTCGAACTCAGAAATCCACCTGCCTCTGCCTCCCAGAGTGATGGGATTACAGGCGTGTGCCACTACTGCCCAGCTATTTTATGGGTTCTGTACATGATAAAAGAATGTTTTACCGGGGTTGGAGAGATGGCTCAGTGGTTAAGAGCACCAACTGCTCTTCCGAAGGTCCTGAGTTCAAATCCCAGCAACCATATGGAGGCTCACAACCATCCGTAATGAGATCTGATGCCCTCTTCTGGTGTCTGAAGACAGCTACAATGTACTTACATAAAATAATAAATAAATCTTTTTTAAAAAAAAAAGAGTGTTTTACCCGTGTAACATGATTAGGCATTTTTGTTTTGTTTGAGATTGAGCTTCTCTGTGTAGCCTTACATGGTATTAAAGACACACTTATGTAAAGAAAAAGAATTAAGACTCAAAATACTGTGCCATTTTTGGATGGATGGAGGCAGTTAGGGTATTCATGTATGCGTAAGGAGGAAGACCATGCTAACTAAATGGGGATGCTTCCTAAACCCGGATGCTCCAACTTAGCCAGCCCGCTTAGCTCCTCACCTCCTACATAGACCCTTTTCACATTAAATCCCAAGGCAAGAGCACCAGCTACCCGGTCCAGCCTTCCTAGCGTGATGCCAGTGGACACAGTGTATCTTAGCTTCCAGGCTGGTCTCAGTGGAGAGCAGCCCCAGGAGGTCAGTTTCAAAGAAACTGCCGTGCATCTATCTGGTTCTGACACTGTGGATCTCCAACCATCTGGCTGTGCCTTTGATTCTATAAATGTACAGGTCTTTTAACAGTAGCTTTGTGCTTTTTTTTTTTCTGGCTGTGGCACAGATTTTAATATTAAAATGAATAGAATAGTCTTAAAACATTTTCCTTTGCTTTATTGTGAATAGTCAGACACTCTAGGGAACAAAATAATCAGAACTCAGGATCTCTAATAAGGCTTCTCTATTTTTCTCTTTCCCTTTTTATTCTTTTCTTTTTTCTTTCCTCTTTAATTTGACCTCATATAGATCCTGACGTTATAATAAAGGCACAGGATCCTAACTTACAATATAAAACAATCTAACCCAGATGTTGACACCAGACTGCTATAAGCACAAGTCTGAGAGCTTGTTTCAAAAGTGTTGGGATCCTAGAATAGCAGTCAGGGCCCACAGCTAAAATATCCCTGGAGAACTTGTAATCAAGGCCATCAATCACCCATACACAGACATTATAGTAACCTTCTTGCCCTTCTCATCTCCTCCACTCCTTTTCCTTTCCTTCCACAGCCCATCTTTCCACATTACTATTCTTATCAACGCTTTAGGTTCCCATGATCAACCAGAAATCTGTCAGGACTTGTATAAACTGCACTTATGTCCTATGGTTTCAGGAGCCCCAGACACTTTCTTTTGTGGGCATGTTCCTCCATAAAACATAAAAACAAAAAACAAAAGTCAATTTCTCAGTGGCATTGAAGTAAAGGTAAAATGTAATCCACATTATACCGCTAAGCTTCTAATGATTTTTCTTTAGTTGGAAATTAAAAATCAGCTTACAGGGCAGTGATGGTGCACGCCTTTAATACCAGCACTTGGGAGGCAGAGGCAGGCAGATTTCTGAGTCTGAGGCCAGCCTGGTCTACAGAGTGAATTCCAGGACAGCCAGGGCTACATAGAGAAACCCGGTCTCACAAAACCAAAAAGAACCAAAAAAAAGACAAAACAAAACAAAACAAAACAAAAATCAGCTTACATAGGTTCCTGCAAATAATATAGACCTCATGCGTTGTGCCTGCTACTCATGTGTAGAGCAGTCTTGCTTGTGAGGCATGCCTAAACACTGGCTGAATTATTATTAGTTTATCAGATTGGGTCTTTATCATTTAGGGTGGTACTGATGGGAGGGGGGAAACAATGCAATAAAATGCAAAGTAGCTTAATCGACAAGGGAAAGTATAGGCTCCAGTGAACTGGTAAGCACAGAGGTTGTTTGGCTCCAGACCTCTGGACATTTGCTCTTGGAGATTTGCCTTTTGTGGATAAGGACCTAGAGAGACCTTGTTAAAAATTGCTTTTCGTCTTTTCAATGCCTGGCTTCCCTGACTACCTTACATCAGAGGCCATGGAGAACCTCAGAATGGCGGACACCCGCTTTCTCAGTCTCCCTTGAAGTTGGCCATTGTAACTTTGGTGAAAGTATTCCACTGACTCCTTGGAAAACATTTTTCCCACTTTTTGTGCACTTCCCACTGTTTCCATTCTACTTCAGAATATGCGTGGCTTCTGTAGCTGGAAGCCATGAGAGGTCATAAGGACAATGTGAAAATGGAAGAGCAGAAAGATCTAATTCCAAGTTGTCATCAGTGTTAGAGTTATGGATGTCTATTCCTGAAGACTTCATTGAGAATGTAGTTCTACTTCATGCTGCCTCTGGCTGGGCAGTCCTATTAATGGTAGCTTGTTAAGATATCAAGAGAACAAATTATGTGCTGCAAAGTTTTAGATATTGATCAATGTCGTGGACACAGTAAATATCGTGGAGGTCACTTCAAGTTGTACAATTGCAGAAGGTCTCTCTAAGATGACCTCTGAGGCTGGTGGGGCCAGCCATGCAAAGATCTGGAATGCATGGTGCTTCAGACAGAACAAACAGTAGCTCTACAAGTCCTAATCTTTAAGCTTGAGAGCTTGAACAGCAGAAGGAACCCCACTGGTAAGCAACAATTTGTAAAGAGAAGGACGTACGGGAAATGAGGCCAGAGAAGAGGCCCGGGACATTTTTGCCTTTTAGGTGTGTTTTTGAGACATGGGTCTTGCCTTGAATGTAATTCTCCTGCCTCAGCATCATGAATGCTGGGATTAAAAGCATGTGCCAGCATTCCCAGCTCATGTTTTGCTTTTTAAGTAAAGGCTTCAGGGTATAGACAGTTAGAATGAGATAATGGCTTTGAAAAATTGATTGGGCTGGCTAATTTTAGCGATCTGAGGTGTCAAGATCTCATTATGGGGGTAGTAGCTGTTTAGTATACTCACTTGTCAACTGTGGTAATGGGATCTATCTTTCTTATCCTCATCACCTTCCAATTGTTTTGGTTTTTAGAAAGCATCATGCCCACATAAGAAACAGAGAAGTAGCATATATGGAAGAATTATGTCACCTTATAGGCTTTTCTTGGGATTCTTTACAAGTTGGGGCTCAGAGGCTTGTACATATAGTCATAGATGTAGGCGTGGATGGAGCAGTTCTCATTTGGGAGAAAAGCTGCTTGCCAGTCTTTAGAGACAAGAATAAGTGGCAAACATAACCAGTAATATTCAAGCCCTTGGTTCTGCAAGGTTCTTAATGCCTGTTCTACCTCCCATGCCTTTGCCTTTGTCTTAAGATTTCCCATGCTGGAAAGAGACACCATGACCGTGGCAACTATTATAAAAGAAAACATTCAATTGGGGCTGGTTTACAGTTTGTCAGAGGTTTAGTCAGTTATCGTGATGAGAAGCATGACAGTGTGCAGACATGGTGCTGGAGCTCTGGATCTGCAGGAGAGACTGTGTGCCACACTGGGTATGTGATGTCAAAGCTTGCCCCTACAGAGACACACTTCCTCCAACAAGGCCACACCTCCTAATAGTACCATTCCCTATGGCCAAGCATTCCAACACAGGAGTCTATGACGGCTGTATCTCATTAAACCACCACACCCTTCCAGTTTTTTAATCCATCTTTATACCATGGCTTGTTTTAATTGTCCTCTTTGTTGGGAGCATGAAGAAGGTAGTTGTCCTAATTGAGCTGTGATTAGGGTAATAAAAGCAATACATTTAAAATACAGAACTAGCTGCGAAAAGTTGAGTAGGGAATGGAATACTCTAGAAACTGGATTGAATGTCCATGTTCCTATGATAACAGCAGAACTGCCGACTGACCTGTGGACCTAATAAGAACCCGGTAACCAGCAGGGCTTTTGTTATTTTTTAAGAAGAAATAATTTCTAGTTCAAGCTAGCATGACTAAGTAAATAGAAGAGAAGAAAAAACCCCAAATAGCCTGCTTTAATATTCTAGCTTATTTACGTATTAATATTATTTTGCTTTATAATCAGACCTCTTGGATCGCTATGGCTGATATACTGTCTTGCTAAACTTGAGAGCCAAATCCTTTTCTTTAAAAAGTCTTATTCAATCAATCGTTTTTCTGTCTTATGTTATGAAAAATCTTTATGCTATTTCATGTATATTCATGTTTTGCCTTCATTTATGTCTGTATACCACACACATGTCTGGTGCTCAGAGAGGTCAAAAGAGGTCAGATCTACTGGAACCAGAGCTAGAGATCATTGCAATCTACCATGAGGTTCCTAATAATTGAACCTTTGCAGGAATAGCCAATGTGTTTTTAACCACTGAGGCATCTCTCCAGATAGCTCCAACTAAATTCTTAATAGCACCTAAGATCAAAGGCCATTAATCTGAAAACTGAGGAAACAGAAATTTTATTACCCTCCTTTCTAGCTTTACTTTATCCCCTGCTAAGAAGGAAAACTGTCTTTTATTGCTAATGTTATCATATCTCTAGTTTCTCTTTACATTTTAACTTCCAACTCATATTCTGAAAGTGTTCTGAGGCTCCAGAACTACGTTAGATAACCTCTTAGAAGCCGTTATGTCACTGTGTTCTACCAGCACACAGTGCCTGTGATAGTTTACATATGCTTGGCCCAGGGTGTGGCACTATTTGAAGTTGTTGGAGTAGGTGTGGCCTTGTTGGAGGAAGTGTGTCTGTGGGCGTGGGCTTTAAGATTCTCATCCTAGCTGCCTGGAATCCATTCCTAGTGTCTGTCCTTCAGATGAAGATGCAGAACTCTCAGCTTCTCCTGCACCATGCCTGCCTGGATGCTGTCATATTCCTGCCTTGACGATAATGGACTGAACCTCTGATCCTGTAAGCCAGACCCAATTAAATGTTGTTCTTATAAGAGGTGCCTTGGTCATTGTGTCTGTTCACAGCAATAAAACATTAACTAAGACTAGTACCCTAATTGTTGTCTCTCTCCATTTCCATACTCTAAGTTGAAAACTGGGCACACAGTATACAGGTTTGTAAACAGTCTCAAGGGAATGAGAAGTTATACATATGAAGCTAATAATACACACAGAGAACTGGCTCACAAGCAATCTATTAAGTGTTCTCTTCTCAAAGAAAACATTCAATTTTTTTTGATGGTTCATTAAATATCCTTAGGACCTGAGAACAGTATGGTAATTGCATATTTGAGTGAGAATCAATCTGTAGATGGAAATGCAGGTAGTGTTCAAAACATAACAACTTAAACATCTGCTCTCACTGATTGATCAGTCCAAACAGAAGCCAGCTGGCATGACTATGAGTGCATAATGTTTGAGGTGCCTCCTTGGAGATCCCAGGGACTCTTAATGAGGAGATTATTAGACTTAGTTTCAAAACTTTCTCTAGATTTTACTTAGCCACTGGAAATATACTGGCTACATTTATGGAACATTAAAGTTAAATGGACAACCTGATTGAAAATTACTTACTAACAATAGTTTCATAGACAGCAGACATAAGATCTCACACAATAACAGCTCTTTTACATGTTACAGTAATCATCAAAAAGCAGTTGTTCCAGTAACTGTAAAGAATAAGGTCTAAGAATCCATTTAGGATATAAAGAATATTGAAACTATACAACTTTACTGAAAATAATAAAAAGCACTAGGATAAGCTAAGGGAGAAGGGGCATTTTTTTTGTTTTGTTTTAAAGATTTATTTATTTATTATATATAAGTACAGTGTGGCTGTCTTCTGACACTCCACCAGAGGGAGTCAGATCTCGTTATAGATGGTTGTAAGCCACCATGTAGTTGCTGGGATTTGAACTCAGAACTTTCAGAAGAGCAGTTAGTGCTCTCAACTGCTGAACCATCTCTCCAGCCTGAGAATGGGTGTTTTAAAGACATTACATTCTTAGATACAGCCAGCAGCCAGCTAGGAAGAGGCAGTCTGCACTGGTGAGTCCAGTCCTACAGAGCAGAGAATGCAGTCCAGAGGCCTCTGGCAAGAGCCTTCTGGTCTCTGCCTCTGTATCGGGAACAGCCTTGGCCACAGCGTGCCATCTCCAAGCAGTGCAGGAAGCCAGCAATACACCCAGCAGCCAGTGAGGAGGAGACAGCCAGCATAGCCTGCATCCAGAGCTGATCGGGGCCACAGTGGTACATACCAAATACAACTACAAGAGAGTGGGTCTCGGCTATCATCTTTGCTTCTGTGACTGTGCAACAGATTGGTAGGCAGGTTTCACCAGAGTAGAGGATCACTTGGGACACACTGCACCAGGACTCCACATCCACCCAGGAACTCTGTAGCACCACAGCAATTTGCATCAGGAGAAAGCAGCTCACCCAAGGTTGCTGAGATAGGCCTACAGGCACACACACAGGAGGGGCAAGCTCCAGCCAGTGACAGCAGGCCCAACTAACACCAGAGACAACCAGATGGCAAAAGGCAAACGTTGCTAACAGAAATCAAGGCAATATGGCATCATCCGAACCCAATTCTCCCACAACAGCAAATCCTGGATTCTCCAACACACCAGGAAAGCAAGATTTGGATTTAAAATCACAGGTCATGATGCTGATGGAGGGCATCATGGAGGGCTTCAAGAAGGACATAAATAACTCCCTTAAAGAAATACAAGAGAACACAAGTATACAGCGAGAAGCCCTTGAAGAACTAAGGGAAAACACAACAAAACAGGTGAAGGAATTAAACAAAGCCATCCAGAATCTAAAGAAGGAGGTAGAAACAATAATGAAATCACAAAGGGAGACAACTCAAGACATAGAAAACTTAGGAAAGAAGTCAGGAGCCATGGATCCAAGCATCAACAATAGAATACAAGAGATGGAAGAGAGACTCTCAGATGCAGAAGATACCATAGAAAGCATTGATACAATAGTCAAAGAAAATGCAAAATGCAAAATGCTCCTGACCCAAAATATCCAGGAAATCCAGGACAAAATGAGGAAACCAAACCTAAGGATTATAGGCATAGAAGAGAGTAAAGATCTCCAAATGAAAGGGCCAGTAAATGTCTTCAACAAACTTATAGAAAAGAACTTCCCTAACCTAAAGAAAGAGATGCCCATGAACATACAAGAAGCCTACAGAACTCCAAATAGATTTGACCAGAAAAGAAATTCATCCCATCATATAATAGTTAAAACACCAAATGTACTAAACAAAGAAAGAATATTAAAAGCAGTAAGGGAAAAAGGTCAAGTAACATATAAAGGTAGACCTATCAGAATTACACCGGATTTCTCACCAGAGACTATGAAAGCCAGCAGAGCCTGGGCAGATATCATGTACATCCTAAGGGAACACAAATGCCATCCTAAGGGAACACAAATGCCAACCCAAACTTCTATATCCAGAAAATATCTCAATTACCATAAATGGAGAAACCAAGGTTTTCTGTGACAAAAACAAATTTACACCGTATCTTTCCACAAATTCAGTCCTTCAAAGGATAATGAATGGAAATCACCAACAAGGGGAGGGAAACTACACACAAGAAAAAGCAAGAAAGTAATCTCCTTTCAACAAACCCAAAAGAAGATAACTACACAAACATAAAAATTACATCAAAAAGCAGCAGGAAGCAACAATCACTATTCCTTAATATCTCTTAACCTCAATGGACTCAATTCCCCAATAAAAAGCCATAGACTAACAGACTGGATTCATAAACAAGATCCAACATTTTTGCTGCATACAGGAAACGCATCACTGTGTCAAAGACAAACACTACCTAAGAGTAAAAGACTGGAAGACAGTCCTCCAAGCAAATGGTCCCAGGAATCAAGCCGAGTAGCCATTCTAATATCAGATAAAATAGACTTTCAACCAAAAGTCATCAAAAAAGATACAGAAGGCCACTTTATACTCATCAAAGGAAAAATCTACCAGGAAGAACTGTCAATTTTGAACATCTATGCCCCAAGTACAAGGGCACCTGCATTCGTAAAGGAAACCTTACTAAAGCTTAAAACATACATTGCACCCCTCACAATAATTGTGGGGGACTTAAACACCTCACTCTCTTCAATGGAAAACACAAACTAAATGGGAGTCACAGTGAAACAAACAGAACTTTTGGACCAAATGGGCTTAATAGATATCTATAGAACATTTTATCCTAAATCAAAAGGATATACCTTCTTCTCAGCACCTCATGGTACCTTCTCCAAAATTGACCATATAATTGGTCATAAAACAGTCCCATATTTCATTAAGAGATTCATTTCATTAGATGCTGAAAGAGCATTTGACAGAATTCATCATCCTTTCATGTTAAAGGTCTTGGAAAGAAAAGGAATTCAAGGCCCATACCTAAACATAATAAAAGCAATATATAGCAAACCAGTAGCCAACATCAAAGTAAATGGAGAGAAACTTGAAGCAATCCCATTAAAATCAGGGTCTAGACAAGGCTGCCCTCTCTCTCCATATTTATTCAATATAGTACTTGAAGTTCTAGCTAGAGCAATTAGACAATACAAGGATGTCAAACAGATACAAATTGGAAAGGAAGAAGTCAAACTATTGCTATTTGCAGATAATATGATAGTATAGTTAAGTGACCCAAAAAACTCCACCAGAGAACTCCTACAGCTGATAAACAACTTCAGCAAGGTAGCTGGTTATAAAATTAACTCAAGCAAATCAGTAGCTTTCCTATACTCAAAGGATAAACAGGCTGAGAAAGAAATTAGGGAAATGACACCCTTCACAATAGCCACAAACAATATAAAGTATCTTGGTGTGACTCTAACCAAACAAGTGAAAGATCTGTATGACAGTAACTTCAAGTCTTTGAAGAAAGAAATCAAAGAAGACCTCAGAAAATGGAAAAATCTTCCTTGCTCTTGGATTGGCAGGATTAATATAGTAAAAATGGCCATCTTGCCAAACGCAATCTACAGATTCAATGCAATCCCCATCAAAATCCCAACTCAATTCTTCATAGACTTAGAAAGAGAAATTCTCAAATTCATCTGAAATAACAAAAATCCCAGGATAGCTAAAACTATTCTCAACAGTAAAAGAACTTCTGGGGGAATCAGTATCCCCGACCTCAAGCAGTACTACGGAGCAATTGTGTTAAAACTGCATCGTATTGGTACAGTGACAGGCAAGTAGATCAGTGGAATAGAATTGAAGATTTGGAAATGAACCGACAGAATTATGGTCACTTGATCCTTGATAAAGGAGCTACAACCATCCAGTGGAAAACAGATAAATGGTGCTGGTTCAACTGGAGGGCAGCATGCAAAAGAATGCAAATTGATCCATTCATATCTCCTTGTACTACGCTCAAGTCCAAGTGGATCAAGAACCTCCACGCAAAACCAGAAACTAATAGAAAAGAAAGACATGGGCACAGGGGAATTTTTCCTCAACAGAACACCAATAGCTTATGCTCTAAGATCCAGAATTGACAAATGGGACCTCATTAAACTACAAAGTTTCTCAACAGAAAACCCACATACACGTGGAAACTGAACAATACTCTACTCAATGATACCTTGGTCAAGGAAGAAATAAAGAAAGAAATTAAAGACTTTTTAGAACACTATGAAAATGAAAACACAACATACCCAAATCTATGGGACACAATGAAAACAGTGCTAAGAGGAAAACTCATAGCCCTGAGTGCCTCCAAAAAGAAAATGGAGAGAGCATACATTACCAGCTTAATGACACACCTGAAAGCCCTGGAACAAAAAGAAGTTATTTCACCCAGGAGGAGTAGAAGGCTGGAAATCATCAAACTCAGGGCTGAAATCAATCAAGTAGAAACAAAGAGAACCATACAAAAAATCAACAAAACCAGGAGCTGGTACTTTGAGAAAATCAACAAGATAGATAAACCCTTAGCCAGACTGACCAAAGGGCACAGAGAAAGTATCCAAATTAACAAACTTAGAAATGAAAAGGGAGATATAACAACGGAAACTGAGGAAATCCAAAAAATCATCAGATCCTACTACAAGAGACTGTACTCAACACAACTGGAGAATCTGGAGGAAATGGACAATTTCCTTGACGGATACCAAATACCAAAATTAAATCAGGACCAACTAGACCATCTAAACAGTCCCATAATGCCTAAAGAAATAGAAGGAGTCATAGAAAGTCTTCCAACCAAAAAAAGCACAGGACCAGATGGTTTCAGTGCAGAATTCTATCAGACCTTCAAAGAAGAGTTAACACCAATACTCTTCAAACTATTCCACAAAATAGAAACAGAAGGAAAACTACCCAATTCCTTCTACGAAGCCACAATTACGCTGATACCAAAGCCACACAAAGATCCAACAAAGAAAGAGAACCTCAGACCAATTTCCCTTATGAACATCGATGCAAAAATACAATGCAATAAATTCTTGCCAACCGAATCCAAGAACACATCAAAACGATCATCCACCATGATCAAGTAGGCTTTATCCCAGGAATGCAGGATTGGTACAATATACGGAAATCCATCAATACAATCCACTACATAAACAAACTCAAAGAACAAAACCACATGGTCATTTCATTGGATGCTGAAAAAGCATTTGACAAAATTTAGCATCCTTTCATGCTTAAAGTTTTGGAGAGAACAGGAATTCAAGGCCCATACCTAAACATAGTAAAAGCAATATACAGCAAACCGGTAGCCAGCATCAAACTAAATGGAGAGAAACTTGAAGCAATCCCACTGAAATCAGGGACCAGACAAGGCTGCCCCCTTTCTCCTTATCTTTTCAATATTGTACTTGAGGTACTAGCTCGGGCAATTCGGCAACATAAGGAGGTCAAAGGGATACAAATTGGAAAGGAAGAAGTCAAACTATCATTATTTGCAGATGACATGATAGTCTACCTAAGTGACCCAAAAAACTCCACTAGAGAGCTCCTACAGCTGATAAACAAGTTCAGCAAGGTGGCAGGTTATAAAATCAACTCAAGCAAATCAGTGGCCTTCCTATACTCAAAGGATAAGCAGGCTGAGAAAGAAATTAGGGAAATGACCCCCTTCACAATAGCCACAAACAGTATAAAGTATCTTGGGGTGATTCTTACCAAACATGTAAAAGATCTTTATGACAAGAACTTCAAGACTCTGAAGAAGGAAATGGAAGAAGACCTCAAAAAATGGGAAAACCTCCCATGCTCATGGATCGGTAGAATCAATATAGTTAAAATGGCCATTTTGCCAAAAGCAATATACAGATTCAATGCAATACCCATCAAAATCCCAACTCAATTCTTCACAGAGTTAGAAAGAGCAATTATCAAATTCATCTGGAACAACAAAAAACCCAGGATAGCTAAAACTATTCTCAGCAACAAAAGAAAGTCTGGGGGAATCAGTATCCCTGACCTCAAGCAATACTACAGAGCAATAGTGTTAAAAACTGCATGGTATTGGTACAGTGACAGGCAGGAGGATCAATGGAACAGGATTGAAGATCCAGAAATGAACCCACATACCTATGGCCACTTGATCCTCGACGAAGAGGCTGAAAACATCCAATGGAAAAAAGATAGCCTTTTCAACAAATGGTGCTGGTTCAACTGGAGGTCAGCATGCAGAAGAATGCGAATTGATCCATCCTTGTCTCCTTGTACTAAGCTCAAATCCAAATGGATCAAGGACCTCCACATAAAGCCAGACACTCTGAAGCTAATAGAAAAGAAACTGGGAAAGACCCTTGAGGACATCGGTACAGGGAGAAAGTTTCTGAACAGAACACCAATAGCGTATGCGCTAAGAGCAAGAATTGACAAATGAGACCTCATAAAATTACAAAGTTTCTCTAAGGCAAAGGACACCATCAAGAGGACAAATCGGCAACCAACAAATTGGGAAAAGATCTTCACCAATCCTACATCAGATAGAGGGCTAATATACAATATATATAAAGAACTCAAGAAGTTAGACTCCAGAAAACCGAACAACCCTATTAAAAAATGGGGTACAGAGTTAAACAAGGAATTCTCACCTGAAGAAATTCGGATGGCGGAGAAGCATCTTAAAAAATGCTCAACTTCATTAATCATTAGGGAAATGCAAATCAAAACAACCCTAAGATTTCATCTTACACCAGTCAGAATGGCTAAGATTAAAAATTCAGGAGACAGCAGGTGTTGGAGAGGGTGTGGAGAAAGAGGAACACTCCTCCACTGCTGGCGGGGTTGCAAATTGGTACAACCACTCTGGAAATCAGTCTGGCGGTTCCTCCGAAAACTGGGCAACTCACTTCCAGAAGATCCTGCTATACCACTCCTGGGCATATACCCAGAGGATTCCCCACCATGTAATAAGGATACATGCTCTACTATGTTCATAGCAGCCCTATTTATAATTGCCAGATGCTGGAAAGAACCCAGGTATCCCTCAACAGAAGGGTGGATGCAAAAAATGTGGTATATCTACACAATGGAGTACTTTTCAGCCTTTAGAAACAATGAATTCATGAAATTCTTAGGCAAATGGATGGAGCTAGAGAATATCATACTAAGTGACGTAACCCAGACTCAAAAGGTGAATCATGGTATGCACTCACTAATAAGTGGATATTAACCTAGAAAACTGGAATACCCAAAACATAATCCACACATCAAATGAGGTACAAGAAGAAAGGAGGAGTGGCCCCTGGTTCTGGAAAGACTCAGTGAAACAGTATTCGGCAAAACCAGAACGGGGAAGTGGGAAGGGGTGGGTGGGAGGACAGGGGAAGAGAAGGGGGCTTACGGGACTTTCGGGGAGTGGGGGGCTAGAAAAGGGGAAATCATTTGAAATGTAAATAAATTATATCAAATAAAAAAAATCAAAAAGAAAAAAAAAAGAAAAGACCTTTAGGATTCTGCCAACCTCCTTGTTTATTCTGTAATTTGCTTTACAATAGGCTGGCTGATGCTGACCTATTTTTAAAAGAGTTGGTTATCTGCATGCACTTTGAATAAACTGACTGGAGTTGTTTTGGAAAAAAAAAACTACAAAGTTTCTGTAAGACAAAGGACATTGTCAAAAAGACAAAATGGCAACCAACAAATTGGGAAAAGATCTTTACCAAGACTACATCCGACAGAGGGCTTATATCCAAGATATACAAAGAATTCAAGAAGGTAGACTCCAGAGAGCCAAATATCCCCCTTAAAAATGGGCTACAGAACTAAACAAAGAATTTTCACCTGAGGTATAACAAATGGCTGAGAAGCACCTAAAGAAATGTTCAACATCCTTAGTCATCAGGGAAATGCAAATCAAAACAACCCTGAGATTTCACCTCACATCAGTAAGAATGGCTAAGATCAAAAAAGTCAGGAGAAAACAGGTGCTGGCGAGGATTTGGAGAAAGAGGAATACTCCTCCACTGCTGGAGGGGTTGCAAGCTGGTACTACCACTCTGAAAGTCAGTCTGGCTGTTCCTCAGAAAACTGGGAATGATACTTCCAGAGGACCCTGCTATACCACTCTTGGGCATATATACCCAGAGAATTCCCTAGCATGTAATAAGGATACATGCTCCACTATGTTCATAGCAGTCCTATTTATAATAGCCAGAAGCTGGAAAGAACCCAGATGTCCCTCAACGGAGGAATGGATACAGAAAATGTGGTATATATACACAATGGAGTACTATTCAGCCATTAGAAGCAATGAATTCATGAAATTCTTAGACAAATAGATGGAACTGGAGAACATCATCCTAAGTGAAGCAACCCAGTCTCAAAAGAACACTCATTTTATGTACTCACTGATAAATGAATATTAGCCTAGAAACTTGGAATATCCAAGACACAATGAACATATCGAATGATGTCCAAGAAGAAGGAAGGAGTGGCCTCCGGTCCTGGAAAAGCTCAGTGCAGCAGTGTTGGGGAATACCAGGACAGGGAAGTGGGAAGGGATGGATTGAGGAACAGGGGGAGGGAAGAGGGCTTATGGGACTTTCGGGGAGGGGGAATCCAGGAAAGGGAAACTCACTTGAAATGTAAATAAAGAATATATCGAATAAAAAAATGAGGGAAAAAAAAAGACATTCTTTAGTGTTGTAACATGCCAATTCTTTCCAAATGGTTTTCATGCAAGAGGGGCCGAGCAATGGGTTTGCAGAGCCTCACTTTTACTCTTTGCAGTTTATTGCATGAAGGAGTTACGCTAGTCCAAATTAAAGGCAGACCCCAAATGAATACATCACACTAGCTGGGAGGTTTGTAAGCTTGTGTGGGACAGAAGGGAAAGTCTACTCATTGCGAGGAAATCCTCATTTAAGCTTCGGAGAGTCACAGACACTTAAAACCCATGAACCTTCAGCTGATCGTCCTTACCCAGTCCGAGCTCCAGCAGGGACTGGCACGCGTTCCTGCACTGGTCACCCTGTAGCTGGATTACGTCTCCATATTCTGGATGCTCAATTACAGTCCCACTGCAGGCAAATTGCTTCTTAAACGCCTTCACTAGTTTCTTTTTATTGTAATCCTCAGCGATCCCTTGGACAAGGGTCTTCCTCCCGTTTCTCTGTTGAATTCTTATGTGGATATAATCCTTAGCATCAGCAAGAAGCAGGTCACCCTTTCTTGCATCGCCAAAGGGGTCAAAAGAATGGAGGTTCTGGATAGCAGACATATGATATCCTCAGCGGAAACGGCCTGCAGATGTGGGGAGAAGGCGGGGTGGGGAGGTGGGGGAGCGGAGCTTCAGGATGCAAGGGGTCTCAAGGGGGAGGCAGCTGAGTCCTTGGCGGCGGCTCAGTGACTGGGGCTGAGACTTACATTTTAAAAAATGGAATAATGAGATCCTAGACAATATGCCCACGATATTTCTTTTGTAAAATGTAAACGGAAGCATAACATGCATAAAAGCATATCAGAAGTATACAATGAATTCTTCAGCTTTTTTTAATTGTCCGAATTCCAAAGTTTATCTGAAATGGAAATGGAGTAACATAGCAATATACTACTATAATATAATAATACCCCATGTTACTTCAATAAAAAGACTAATTTTGGAACGGTCACAGCATTACAGAAATCAATACAAAATAAAATTCAGAAGCCAAACTTAAGAATGACGTATGTATTATGTATTAAAATGTGATAGAGTATTCCAAGCTGCTAAGTTGATAGATTTAGAAAACAGTGCTAGGTTAATCGTAATACAAGTATGCAACTGGCCATTTAAATAATAAGTATATATTTAGAAACTAAGTAAAACAACACACGTTTAAAGCCCCCAAAGAGTTGCAGTAGAAAATGTACCTGTATCACCACACAGTGAGCATATCTCTATGGAAAGTCTCATAAAATTGAAGTTTAACAAGTTGGAGGAAGGTGTTTAAAGTGTTGATGATGCCCCAGCTAGCCTGACTGGCTGATGGGACTGAAGTGTTCTCTGCCAATCGCATAAGGCAGAGTCTGGCGTCAGATGGCTTGTAACTGGAAACGTCCCAAAGGTCAGCTAGGATAGACTGGACACTGCCTGAGAAAAGGAATCTTATGCAAGAAATTAATTGACAAAGTCCTCTCCAGGAGCACCCAGAGAAGAAAGGGGAGGTTTCAGCTTGCTGAAATACAAACTTTAGCTAAATTAAATTAGACGTTTTAGGCAAAAGGTGAGTGAATGATTCTTTCCACCCACAACATTCAAAATCGGAAGTTCAGAGGGCTTCCCCTTTGCAGTGTGGGCAGGAGTATTTATAAACAGAGAAGGAAGTGACTTCTAAAAGTAGTCTAATTGGGCATTTGCTTTATTCTGAGTGTGGCTTAATGAGACCCTGCTTTACCTAGACAGAGTTGAATCTGATTGGCTAGGACCATAATCAAGTCCTTGCTGTAGTTAGCTAGGCTAAGACTGAAGGTACGGAGTTGCTGAAGGGGGCATCTAGCCTCAGTCTGGTCCTGCTGAAAAGATCTGGGATATGCATAGTGTCCTAGAGTCTTCTCACCTTGGTGCTTGGGTTTCTTCATACCACTGTCTACAGTAAGCCTTTCATTTTAGGTCATCATAGTACATGCACAGGCTCTCTATGAAGATAATTCCTTGGAGATAAGGGGGAAAGATAGGTATTAGTCCTAACATTGAATTAGCATGATAATGCAGTCTCCCTGATTGTGTTACTCAACTCTTCTGGAGCACATGTTTCTACATTTATGGTGAGTAAAATTGTGTGGAAGATATGGGCTTGTGAGAGAGATCACAGGAAATAGTTTCTGTCAGGATCCTAGCCCAACAAAATGCCTAAGGGTTAGAAGTTAGGAGACTGCAGCAGGTGATAACACTTGTTTGGAGGCTGGGAAGATGGCTCAGTAGATAAAGTGCTTGCTGTGTTTGTAGTGGTTTGAATAGGAATGGTCCCCACAGGCTCATAGCTTTGAATACTTTGTCATTAGGGAATGTCGGCCATAGTTGACGGGTTAGAAGGTGTGGCCTTGTTTGAGGAGGTGTGGCCTTGTTGGAGGGGGTGTGGCCTTGTTGGAGGAGGTGTGGCCTTGTTGGAGGAGGTATGTCACTGTAGATGATCTTCAGGGATTTTAATTGCTCAAGCCAGGCCCAGCATTTCTACCTTTTCCTGATGCCTGACTATCTGGATATAGAACTCTGAGCTACCTTTACAACATAATGACTGCCTACATACCACCATGCTTCCCACTGACAATAATGGACTAAACCTCTGAATGTAAGCAAGCCCCAATTAAATGTTCTCTTTTATAAGAATTGCTGTAGTCATAGCGTCTCTTCACAGCAATAAAACACTGACTAAGGCACTGTCCAAGCCTGAAGTCTTCAGATCCTTAGCACCCACAAAACAGGAAAATCATAGAGGTAGGCAATCACAAGTGAAGAAGTCCAACACAAGAATTTTTCACTGTAATTTTAGAAATGGAAACTTTAATGAATTGCCACTTATTTCCTATGAGGGATCAAATCAAAGCTAATATTCATGACTTGTTGACCCAGTAGTCATGTAAGAACAGAATGTGATCTTTTACATTCCTGTTAAGAAATCAGGTGACAAATGGGCACATTGGAAATCTATCTAAAACTGTTAGAACATAAAAACCCTTCTGAATGATATCTTCTTACTGCCAAGAATGTATTTATGGCAAATTTGACCAGATCCAAGGAAGTGCAACATTCTTTTGGGTATTGACAAATTTTCATTGAACTAAAAAACTAAAATAAGATATAAAGAGTAATGACAGCGAAGCTGCTCTTATAAACAATTACGGTAGATGCAGGTTATCTCTGATACAGAAGTAAATTACTCCCGTCAGAGGAGAGGCTTAAAGGTTGTATCCAGAGAGGAAGAATCAGATATTAGCTTGGGAACTGCATACATTGGTGTTGATTTTCTTCATGCTGTTGACTATTCTGCTTTCTTTACGCTTACTTCTCTCTTTCTAGTCTCTCTGCACATGCATAAGTAACTCAAAAATAAGCCTCGAAAATCTCAGGCTTTCTGGTAGAAGTCTGTAGATCGACTCCTTTTAAAGGAGAGCCTTCAGCCCAGCTCTTAGCTTGTATTAGTTACTAATTCTCCCAAACATAAACGTAAACACATAAGGGAATATTTAAAGAAAGAATACCAATTAGAATGAAGCAAACTATTTCCCATACAGCTATTAAACAAGCAAACAAGATCACTGAACATCCTTTGTGCTGAAGTAGGCAGGGGATCTTTTGTGTGTTTTGAGTGGTTGTTTAGACAATGATCTTAGAACACTGCTTTGAAAACTGATTTTTACTTTCTAGATGAGTTATTTTATACGTGTGGGAGCCAGCTTATTCTGTCCTTAGGCTCATTTCACACTCAGCAAACATACTGTCAGTCAGAGTTTTGATGAGAAACACGAATAATATACAGAAGAAAGAGGAGAGTTTAGGAAACGCAGATTACAAGGGTGAGTATAGGGTTCAGAACAACAGAATCGGAGCTGGCAAGACACTGGTTACCTACCTTAGGCTGAAGGAGCAAGAAGAACTCACCGGCCTCAGAGCATCCAGAGCTCTCTATGAGGGAATCAGGGAGGGAGGAGAAGCTATGCCAGTCAGGCAGTGCAGTTGTCTCAGCTCTTCAGAGAGCTTTCATATGGGGGCTCTGCTCTACCAACACATGTTTCCACAGATGTTGCTGCAGAGGAAGAGAGCAGAGATTAGTATCCACGCTCTTACACCCACCACAAGGGAGGCATCACACTTTCACATCTGCACAGCCACATGTGGGTGCTTGTGGAGATCAGAAGAATATATCAGATCCCCTGGAGCTGAAGTTACAGGCAGTTGTCAGATGTTTAACTTAGGTGCTGGGAGATGAATTCTGGTCCTCTGGAAGATCAGGAAGTGTACTGAGCCATCTCTCTAACCCATGAAGTTGTAATTTCTCTGGTTTTCTTAGAAGTTCAGCCAGAGACCTTTCCTTTCCTCTTTGGGCTCTCTTATCCTCAACCAATCGTCTGCTCCTGTAGCTGACCTGGGCCGTTTGTATTAAGAGGTGTCTTTACTTAGCGAATGGAAAGATCTATAGAGTGAAGTAGAATCAGAGCCTCTGCTTCCTTCCCTACAAGACTGAGTGCTTGGAATTCCATTAGGAAAAGAGGACCACTAGCCTTTAAAAAACATAAATAAAAAAAAAAATTGGGCCAGTCAGTGGTGGCACATGCCTTTAATCCCAGCACTTGGGAGGCAGAGGCAGGGAGATTTCTGAGTTCGAGGCCAGCCTAGTCTACAGAGTGAGTTCCAGGACAGCCAAGGCTATACAGAGAAACATTGTCTCAGAAAACCAAAAAATTAGTAATTAATAATTAATTGATTAATTAGGGGAGAAAGGAGTTTACTGAAACAAAAGATGATTGTACAGAGCCATATTGGGGCAGTCATGCACTTGGTTTGAGTTTGACATTGGTCAAGGACAATCCCTGGCTTTGGGCAGGAATCTGCCATTAGGACACAATAGGGAAGTAGGTTAAAGCAGGAATTTTTATCCTAGGGTGGAGCTCAGTGAAGGTTAAGCTCATTGTTCCTCCTGGTCTAGGAATTCCTGAATTGAGCAGGTGACCCACCCAGCTGCTGGAGCAGTCGAGACAAGGACCTCCAAGAGAAGCTAGACAACTTCCACCGGAACTCAGCCCGGAGTTTGGGGGGAAGGGTTTGCCCAAACTGTTAAAAGGTCTGGCGCCATTAAAGTTTCTGGCCTTGATCAGTGAAATATTGTCTTGGCCCTTCTTCTTTTCGATCCTTCCCCATCCATCCCTCAGCTTCTGTTCCAGCAACCCAGTTCATAATAGCTGCAGGCAGCTAAGGAATACAACAGATGATAACTTCCCTCAGCCAAAAAATGGGCCGCTCTGGCCTAGAAAGGTTTCCAGCACAGTCAAACGGTTGGAGAAATAATGATGGTGCCTTCAGCCAGTTCATGGGACACCAAGGTTTCTGAGCAAGGCAGAGTTCACGAAAATGCCGGTGCATCCTGGTATGTTTGGTAGCTAAGTGGAACCCATAGCTAGGAGACTGGAAAGGAGTCTGAAGGAACTGCCACCATGTGCCAAAAGCTGGAATGGAGGCTGAGCTGAGAGGCATGAACCCTGAAAAAACTGAGGTGAAGACAGAGTGGGGAAAGAGGAAACTAGCAGCAGCCACCAGTGAGCGACATCTACGTCTGTCCGTCACAGTGTCTAGTCCACACGACCTCTAAAAAGCTGTGCTCTTTCTTGCAAATCTCAAGTGAGTTAGTTCCTCCGCACACTAATTCTTACTGGAATTGTCCTGGGACAGGGATCCTGTCGAGCTGGAGTCCCAGCTATGGACAGGAACAAGCATTACATTGACAACTGTCAGATCCTACCTGACCCATGACTGAAGACTGGTTTCCTCCAAGACTGTCTGTATCTTATGACTGATGGGCCCAGTGTTGTATTTGGGGCCTAAAAAAGACACAATTTCATTGCCACCACCCATTTCACCTTCTACTCCATGATGCTCATCTTAATGTTCTACTCTCTAGAGATTCCCCAAACCTCTGCTGACCCCTCAAAATGACTTTAATCTGAGTACACCATCTGTTCTGGTTTGACCCAGACTGACAGTTGGTTACCTGGCAACAAGTGGGAGATCACAACAAAGCAAGCTTAGCATCTCTCAGCTAATAACCAGCACATACAGAAGAGAGGCATTTTGAAAAGACATTTGCTCAAAACTAGGAAAAAGGCAATAGTCCTTCATCTTTGTGAATATTTTTTTTAAAAGTGAGTCTCATCTTATCTTTCAGGCAAAACAAACTCATTTTACTATGATTAAGATAAAAGGAGTTATTGGGATAAATGTCAGTTATGTGCTTGTTGTTATATACCAGTTATATAGATTACTCTTACACAAAATGTGTCACCATCTCAACTACCCTTTAAGCACAAGCCTTATCAGTTCCTTATCTTATAAACTCCTCCATATACTTTCTTTTCAGACAGAAGATTCAAGACTTTATCTGCTTCCTTACGTGCACATTGATAGCTTACACTACATTAATCTTTCATGAGTTCGCAACACTTCAGTCAAATGTGTGCCATATGTTTGTGCAGTAAATGTGGTGTGGCCTTTTGGAAATACCAGGATGGATATATTTTGAAGGAAATTTTACCTCCTTGTGTGCCGAAGACTCAGGACTGAACATTTTTCACTAGTGCTTTTGAAAGCATTTTATAAGAGAGTGACTGGTCCTAATAGTACCACCACCTAGGTCAGAGATATGGTGTGGGGAGAGTAACAGGGACAAACCAAGCCTGTTTGGTGGAATGTAGCACATTTGCTTATGTGCTGTGGTTATACTGCTTTCTCACTGTGGTGGCACTGCTGAATGGTCTGCAACAGAGGTCATCGACCTACAAAGATAGGAATATTTACCCTTGGAACCTTTACTGAAAAAGGATCCTAATTCTTGATTTAAGTAAGAAAATTGCCAGCAGCTCTCTTCATGAAGCTTTTCTTTTTAAGAAAGAAAAAGATAAGCCCTGGGGTCCTGCCACAGGCTGACAAAATATGAATTAATGTCTTTTGAAAGTACAAACGGAACAAACGCTTGGGAAAGAGTTCTGGAAGTTGGAGCCTCTGGTTTAACTATGTTCTTTATTATATCGATGGCCTTGTTCAAATAGCCTAATCTATTGTTAATTGTAAAACCCCTTGGGAGGATACATGGAGTACCCCAACTTTTACCCCAAAGAATCCAAAAGTTAGGGATTCTGATAGTGACGATAGGATTTACAATCACCATGGATGGGCCAGAGTCAGGAGGAAAAGGGTTACTTAGTAGAAGGAGAGAACTGAATCCTGCAAGTTGTCTTCTGGGTGTGTGTGTGCACCCCCCCTCCCACCACCACACACACATAATAAATAAAATCACCATGGAAACAGACTTCTGAGCATGTCTTTGAAGGATAATTGTTTGTTTAGGGTAATGGAGGTGGAAAGACAGACCGTGAATGCCAGACTGAATGAGGAGGAGGAGCTGAGTATCACCATTTCTCTGCTTCCTGACCTGTAATGTGGCAGCTGCCAGAAGTTCCCGCCAACATCCTTCCCTGCCGTGATGGACTGCATCCTCAGACTGAGAGCCTCAGAGTTGCTTTTGTCAGGCATTTCTGTCTCAGCAACAAGGCAAGTAGCTATTGCAGGGATTATTAAATGTTAAAGCTGAAGAAAGGAAGATGACCTGATCTGTAAGATTAAGGGATTAAAAATTGCATAACCCCTTCTATTTCTTTAGGGGTTATGGGTCTGTTTAGATGATCTATTTGATATTGATTTCATTTTGGTATTTGGTATCTGTCTAAGAAATTGTCCATTTCCTCCAGATTCTCCAGTTGTGTTGAGTACAGGCTTTTGTAATAGGATCTGATGATTTTTTGAATTTCCTCAGTTTCTGTTGTTATATCTCCTTTTTCATTTCTAATTTTGTTAATTTGGATACTGTCTCTGTGCCTTTTGGTTAGTCTGGCTAAGGGTTTATCTATCTTGTTGATTTTTTCAAAGAACTAGCTCCTGGTTTTGTTGATTCTTTGTATCGTTCTCTTAGTTTCTACTTAATTGATTTCAGCCCTGAGTTTGATGATTTCCTGTCTTCTTCTCCTCCTGGGTGAATTAACTTCTTTTTTGTTCCAGGACTTTCAGTTGTTCCATTAAGCTTCTAGTGTATGCTCTCTCGAATTTCTTTTTGGAGGCACTCAAAGCTATGAGTTTTCCTCTTAGCACTGCTTTCATCGTGTATCATAGATCTGGGTATGTTGTGCCTTCATTTTCATTAAATTCTAAAAAGTCTTTGATTTCTTTCTTTATTTCTTCCTTGACCAAGGTATAGAAAGCCTTCCAACCAAAAAAAGCACAGGACCAGATGGTTTTAGTGCAGAATTCTATCAGACCTTCAAAGAAGACAATACTCTTCAAACTATTCCACCAAATAGAAACAGAAGGAACACTACAACTCCTTCTATGAAGCCACAATTTCCATTGTGAATATCGATGCAAAAATACTCAATAAAATTCTTGCCAACCGAATCCAAGAACACATCAAAACGATCATCCACCATGATCAAGTAGGCTTCATCCCAAGGATGCAGGGATGGTTCAATATACGGAAATCCATTAATGCTATCCACTATATAAACAAACTCAAAGAAAAAAACCACATGATCATTTCATTAGATGCTGAAAAAGCATTTGACAAAATTCAGCATCCTTTCATGCTAAAAGTCTTGGAAAGGACAGAAATTCAAGGCCCATATCTAAACATAGTAAAAGCAATATACAGCAAACTGGAAGCCAACATCAAACTAAATGGAAATAAACTTGAAGCAATCCCACTAAAATCAGGGACTAGACAAGGCTGCCCCCTCTCTCCATATCTTTTCAATATAGTTGTTGAAGCCCAGCTAGAGCAATTAGACAACATAAGGAGGTCAAAGGGATACAAATTGGAAAGGAAGAAGTCAAACTATCACTATTTGCCGATGATATGATATTATACTTAAGTGACCCAAAAAACTCTACCAGAGAACTCCTACAGCTGATAAACAACTTCAGCAAAGTGGCTGGCTACAAAAAAAGAAATTAAGGAAATAACACCCTTCACAATAGCCATAAACAGCATAAGTATCTTGGGGTGACTCTAACCAAACAAGTGAAAGACCTGTATGACAAGAACTTCAGATCTCTGAAGGAAATTGATGACCTCAGAAAATGGAAAAATCTTCCATGCTTGTGGATTGGCAGGATTAATATAGTTAAAATGGCCATCTTGCCAAAAGCAATCTACAGATTCAATGCAATCCCCATCAAAATCCCAACTCAGTTCTTCATAGAGATAGAAAGAGCAATTCTCAAATTCATCTGGAATAACAAAAAACCCAGGATAGCTAAAACTATTCTCAACAGTAAAAGAAGTTCTGGGGGAATCAGTATCCCAGACCTCAAACATTACTACAGGCAATAGTGATAAAAACTGCATGGTATTGGTACAATGTCAGGCAAGCAGATCAATGGAATAGTATTGAAGACCCAGAAATGAACCCACACACCTATGGTCACTTGATCTTTGACAAAGGAGCTAAAAGCATCCAGTGGAAAAAAGATAGCCTTTTCAACAAATGGTGCTGGTTCAACTGGAGGTCAGTATGCAGAAGAATGCAAATTGATCCATTCTTATCTCCTGTACTAAGCTCAACTCCAAGTGGATCAAGGACCTCCACATAAAACCTGACACTCTGAAACTAATAGAAAAGAAACTGGGGAAGACCCTTGAGGACATGGGCACAGGGGAAAAGTTCCTGAACAGAACACCAATAGCTTACACTCTAAGATCAAGAATTGACAAATGGGACCTCATAAAACTACAGTTTCTGTAAGGCAAAGAACACTGTTAAAAGGACAAAACATCAACCAACAGATTGTGAAAGGATCTTCACTAACCCTAAAACTGACAGAGGCCTAATATCTAATATATACAAAAAACTCAAGAAGGTAGAACCGAGAGAACCAAGTAACCCTATTAAAAAGTGGGGTACAGAGCTAAACAAAGAATTTTTACATAAAGAACTTCGGATGACTGAGAAGCACCTTAAGAAATGTTCAACATCATTAATCATTAGGGAAATGCAAATCAAAACAACCCTAAGATTTCACCTCACACCAGTCAGAATGGCTAAGGTCAAAAAATCAGGAGACAGCAGGTGTTGGTGAGGATGTGGAGAAAGAGGAACACTCCTCCACTGCTGGTGGGATTGCAAGATGGTGCAACCACTTTGGAAATCAGTCTGGCGGTTCCTCAGAAATCTAGGCATGACACTTCTGGAGGACCCTGCTATACCACTCCTGGGCATATACCCAGAGGATTCCCCAGCATGCAATAAGGACAAATGCTCCACTATGCTCATAGCAGCCCTATTTGTAGTGGCCAGAAGCTGGAAAGAACCCAGGTGTCCCTCAACGGAGGAATGGATTAAAAAAAATGTGGTATACTTACACAATGGAGTACTATTCAGCCATTAGAAACAATGAATTCATGAAATTCTTAGGCAAATGGGTGGAGCTGGAGAACATCATACTAAGTGAGGTAACCCAGTCTCAAAAGATCAATCATGGTATGCACTCACTGATAAGTGGATATTAGCCTAGAAACTTTGAATACCCAAGACATAATCCACATATTAAATGATGTCCAAGAAGAACGGAGGAGTGGCCCCTGGTTCTGGAAAGACTCAGTGCAGCAGTATAGGGGAATACCAGAACAGGGAAGTGGGAAGGGGTAGATGGGGGAACAGGGAGTGGGAAGAGGGCTTATGGGACTTTTGGGGAGTGGGGAGCCAGAAAAGTAGAAATCATTTGAAATGTAAATAAAGAATATATGGAATAAAAAATTATTTCTTTGGGTTAAAAAATGCATAACACAGTTGTAGCACTTATCATGTAATATTCTCTGAGTTACTAAGTAATTTCCTCTCCTTACCATTGAAACTCCTTCAAACAAACAACCCTTGAATCGCTTCTGCAAGGGACATGTTGAGAGCAACACAGGGGAATGAGACAGCCAACAACCAATGATACATACCTGCTGCTAACTCTCTATGCCAGGACCTGGTTCTCCAGGCCCTGAGAATGATGGAGCCCTAGAGCAATGAAGAACTCTACATGGACTCTCCAGAGGATGCTTCCAACTATGGAGTCACGAGGTACTCCATAGACATACAAACCTGCCATGATCTTCCCATGTTCCTCGAATACCAAACCTGGATCCAGAAAGATCTAGACCTGGAACTCAGCCAAGAACCTCGGCAACAGACTGGGGTTTAAAGAAATAAGTCTTATGTTCAAAACCAAACAAAAAGTACTGATAAGTAAAGATATTAGGAAATAAGTCTTAACTTTTTCCTCGTGCCTCTGAAGAGTTCAAAGTTCACTGGCTCACACTTGGTTCTCTTGCTCACACTGGAGCTCAGCACTCAGAGTCTTAATGATTAATCAGTGTGCCAGCACAGCCCTGGGGCCAAGAAGGGACTTTATTTTCCTTTCACAGACGAGGAAAGGGAGGATCTGAGAAATCGTTACATCTTCTCTCGTTCAGATATCCTCTTGCGGATGGAGAACACATCTCAGGGTGACCGATGTCTACTGTTTTCCCCCAAGCCACCCTGGAGATCCGAGAACTTAGGCGCAGACTCGCTGGACATTATCTCGTCTAGGGCATGACCTCATCACTTGGGGGAATCTGTGTCTGTGCTTCCTTCCCTTGGAAATGGTCAAAGGTCTTTACATGGGGACTGAAGCTCACGGGTGATGATAGGTATGACATCGTGATTCATTGAGTTCAATGGATTTGATTTTCCTACGTAAATCCTCCTCCATTGAAAAACAAGCGCAAAACAATAACAGTGGCAACACCAGCAATCAAGAACTCACCACAGTGTCTTGAAAAGAAACAGTAATACTTTTATTAGTTGCTTACAAAGCTTATCTTTTTTTTTCTGGCTAAATGGAATCTATGTAGAATCAAGGCCATAGATCTGAGTTTAATTTCTTTGCCCTAAAAATGAAGGAATATAGTTGGGCGGTGGTGGCGCACACCTGTAATCCCAGCACTCTAGAAGGCAGAGGCAGGCGGATTTCTGAGTTCGAGGCCAGCCTAGTATACAGAGTGAGTTCCAGGATAGCCAGTGCTATACAGAGAAACCCTGTCTCGAAAAAAAAAAAAAAAACAAATCCGAAAAAAAAAACCACAAAAAAAGAAATGAAGGAATATAATTTTTAATAACTTTAAATAGTTATTTATTTATGTGCACGTGTGTTGGTTTCCATGGAGTGGTCAGAGGACAACTTCAGTAGTTCATTCTCACCTGTAGCGTTGGTCCTAGAGGTCTAACAACTCAGGTTCTGGGCCTGAGAGCAAGCATCTTTACCCCCTCAGCCGTCTTACTTTCCTAGAATATCTAAATATTTTTGATGTGTCTTGGTGACTTATAGTTTGTCTTGTTTTGTTTTTTAATTGTTATGAAGAACTTGGGTAAAGGTGTACTTTCTAAAAATATTTATTTGATTGATGAGATATGAAATCAAAATAATTTTCCCAGCCACATAGCTAGTATCATTTTTGAAGAATAGGGTCTTCCCAGCTATTTTAGCTGTTGCTTATTTATGCATACTCTCAAATATATTTTTTTTACTTATTAATATCAACTCCAAGAGAGGTAAAACTTTCCTCAATACTAAGAAATAATTTTTTTTTTGTCTGTTTTTTGAGACAGGGTTTCCCTGTGTAGCCCTGGCTGTCCTGGAATTCACTTTGTAGACCAGGATGGCCTTGAATTCAGAAATCTGCCTGCCTCTGCCTCCCAAGTGCTGGGATCAAAGGCATGCACCACCACTGCAAGTTTTAGAATGATTGTATAATTTATGATTTTAAAGTTACAAAGATGTAGTTTTCGGGAAGCTTAGGCCTAGGCTGTAGTATTCTTACAAACAGTCTGTACCAGTGCACAGGTGTGCCTGGATGTAAGGCATGGTGCTAATGACCCTGGCTTATGACCTTGTCAAACTGCAGTGTTTATGATGCCTTCCACTCAAAGCTTGATTTGGGGTAAGAACAAAGTTCTGTTACGTTGCTCAGTGATCCGGGAGATCTTTACTGTAACTTGTTCCTTTGTAGTTTGAGAAAAACTTACTCGAAGGGCACTTTGTTCACATCTTGGATTCCCATTTAATCCTCGGTCAGCCATGAGGTTCAGGGGCTTGTTGAACATTGGGTCTTTGGGGCCACTATTTTGGAACTGCTCTTAAGCTGGCAGCAAGATTGTGATTGTAAACTGGGCGATGGTGGCAGATGCCTTTAATCCCAGCACTTGGGAGGCAGAGGCGGGCGGATTTCTGAGTTCAAGGCCAGCCTGGTCTACAAAGTGAGTCCCAGGATAGCCAGGGGTACACAGAGAAACCCTGTCTCAAAAACAAAACAAAACAAACAAACAGAAAAAAGGATTTTGACTGTAGAGATATCAGTTATGGTCAGAGCCATGCACTTTGACTAAGTTATAAAACAATGCAGTGCCTTTGTTTCCTTCTTACACCCACCCATATCCCTCCCTGGAGCTTCTACAAACCTGCCTTCAGAAAGCTTCTTTATTTCTAAAACTCCTACTCATCGGTGATTAAAATAACACAAATAGACACAAAGGCCACCCAGGAGCCAACAACTCACAGAAATAATGCACACCAACTAAACACCAGGAAATGTGGAGCCTCACTAGATGTGGTTCCATTTTCTGCTTCTTCTCTTGGGGTGTCTAGACACTGCTGTACCCCAGTGGGGGAAGGATAAAACAAAGTCCAGAATACATGACTCAGCAGGACCCTGGTTTGAGAGTAAATGGGGAGTGACGGTGGGGGTGGAGGCCTTTTCAGAGAATTTTAGTGTTACAGTTCTCTTAGAAATTATACAACAAAACAGTTCTCTTGATCAGGTTTGGCTTAAGGTTTTGGGGATACCTCATTTGCATGGAAAGACATTCTAGGAAGTTGAACCTATAATTTTGCTAAGGACTATGTAACATTTCTCAGGTAGAAGATGGGGGGGGGTGCTCCTCAGATCAAGCAAAAAAGAGGAGCCCTGCTAAGAAAAGGGAGCCCTCTATTTTGCACCAAGCTCAGAAAAGCTGTCCCGACATGGTAGACTACAACCTTAGTATTGCGGTGCAACAACTAGGGACCACTACATTTTCAACTCAAAGAAGCTAGCCCTTGAAAAGTGTTCTTGTCGAATAAGCTTGGGGGAGGGACAGCTCAGGGATAGCGTGCTCGCCTTGCTTGCAACAGGCCCTGGGTTTGATCCTCCCCAGAACCACAAAAAAAAAATGATTGACTAAATGAAGGATTGAAGTCAATACTGATCAGTACCATTGTGGGGTTGGTGACACCACACATGAAATTGGGGACACACATCAACAACAACCACCATCCACACAGAGCTTCTAAGCCAGTCTCATTGATATTTCCAACTAGATCATAAATATGATTATCTTAGGAGTTATAGATTAAGGTTTTTGTTATGATGATTTATGAAACAAAATAAAAAAACTAAGTGTGATGTTTAAATGATGTTTATCCATATAATGACCTCAGTGCCACCATAGAATGGTTAAGAAAAATTCATAATGTGATTGGCAGAGTCAAAGCAAGAAGTAGAACTTATACACAAATCAGGTTTATATTAAATGCAAATATATAGAAAATATCTTACTGTTTTCCTTTCATGTTTACAAAAGCCAGTATTTGACTGTTATTGTAAACAGGCAGTTGAATGTGTGTTGCCTGTGCCAGACCCCTAGAAATCTATAAATCTCCTCATTCACTCATTAACCACAGGCTGTCCTATATCTTTTTCACCTTTGCCATGAATATTGTCATTTATTTTTTAAAAGAAGATTGATATAAGTAGATGATTTGGGTCATCTTCTTGAAAAAAAAACCAGTATTTAAAAAAATGAATTTTCTAAGATAATATTTAGAGAAGTTTATACATGAGCACCTCATCTATATGACTTCTGCCCCTCCCTTCCCCAGACCCTTTTGTGACTCCATCTTTCCCGTATTCATGATCTCCTCTTTAGTTATTTTTGTTGCACATATATACATGCACATAGAACCTGCAGAGTCATTCCTCATCTATTTAGGATTCCTCGTATATACACCTGCCCAGGGCTGAACGGTTGGGATTGGACATCTAATACAGAAGTCATCAATGGAGAAAACATTTATCTCTCAGTAGCTGTTGACTACATGAGGCTCTTCATCTCTCAGTAAGGCTATGTGCAATTTCCTTTGAACACATTGGCATGCCAACTGGTGCTGTCAAGACAGCCTTGGTCAGGTAGCCATATTGTTACAATTTCATGGGGACATTTTCCTGGTCATGTTTAGGGGACAGTATCTAGCATCAGCCATCCCAAGCATCAGACTTTACAACCATTCTGTTCCATCTTCTGTTGTGTTTCCCCAAGCCTTTGGTGTAGGGGTTGCATTGCTGATGTATCAGTTGGAGTTGTCCCCACCCCCTCCAGTTTATTCTCCACATTTTGATCATTGTTACATTTCTGTAACAGTCTCTATCTGCTGCAAAAGGAGGCTTCTTTGATGAGGGGTGACAGCTACACTTATCTGTGGGTATAAGGATAACTATTTAAAATACAGTTAGAAATTATGTTGGTTTTAAGAACATGGCTACAGGTTCTGCTCCCAGGTTGTGGTGGTTGAAATATGCTTGGCTCAGGAAGCGGCACTATTAGGAGGTGTGGCCTTGTTGGAGTAGGTGTGGCCTTGTTGGAGGAAGTGTGTCACTGTGGGGATGGTCAATGAGACCTTCCTCCTAACCATGTGGGAGCCAGTCTTTTCCTGTCTGCCTTTAGATGAAGATGTAGAACGCTCAGCTCCTCCAGTCCCACAGATGCTTCGATACTGCCATGCTTCTGTCTTGATGATAATGGACTAAATCTTTGAAACTATAAGGCGGCCACAGTTAAAGGCTGTCCTTTATAAGAGTTGTCTTGGTCATGGTGTGTGTTCATAGCAGTAAAACCCTAACTGAGACACAGGTCTATGACTTCTCCATCTACAAACATGTAGCTAGGTTTATAGTATCACACATGAATTTCTTCCTAGTGAATGGGCCTTAAGTCACAGCTGTTGATTAAGCCTAAGATCAAAGTACCACTGCTGCACCACTGGGGATGGATATCTTGCCGATCCCGTCATTGTTACAGTTCATAGACTTCACAGCTGGGCAGGGCTACTTCTTCCTCTCCCTTGGCAGCTTACACAGCACTTCTACTCTATGCGAGCCAGTTCTCAGTGACAAGCTTCCCAGATCAGTTCCAGTTCAATTCCTCCAAGTCCTGTTTCCAAAGGGTGTGATGTCTTCAGCAGTGCGGTCTTCCCTTCAAGTTTTGGAAAGCATGTCTGAATATGCACATACTATGCATGCATGTATAAATATGGGCACACATATATTTAAGTAAGCTTCTAAAATAACGTCTCTCTATAGCTTTCAAATATCTTTAATGTTATTTGTTTTTCCTTCCCTCTCCCTCTGTAACTCCCTTCCCCACCCTTTTAAAGTTTCTTCTTTTCCCCATTACCCTCGCAGAGTGCCTGTATCCTACTAATCTACTCTAGATTTCCTCCATCCTTTTTCTTTAAGGTCCCTTTTTCCTGGCTTCCTTGGATATTTCCAGTTTTATATTCAGATCTAATGGCTGGAAGCTAGGATCCACGGACAAGAGAAAACATGTAGCCTTGGTGTTTCTGGGCCTGGGTGACCTCACTTACTACAATACTTACCCCTTCACTTGTTTCCCTTGCAACTTGCATTTTTCTCACAGATTCATAGTATTTTATTGTTTTATTGTTCATTATCCATTCATCAGTTAAGAAGCATTTAGTTTGTTTCCATTTTCAGGTATTGTGAATGGAGAGGTAGCAACTAAGGTGACTGAGAAAGTGTCTCTGGAATGTGATATCAAGTCCTCTGGGCAGATGCCATGGGGTGACTGAGATGGCCCACATGGTAGACTGGCAGATCTACTTTTAAATATTTGGAATTCTGCATGCCAATTTCCATAGTGGCTGCACCAATTTGCAACCCTACCATCTGTGAATGAGCATTCCTCTTTCCCTGCATCCTCGCCAATGGTTAAATTTTTTCTCTCTCTCTTTATTGATCTAAGCCATTCTGACTAGGACATTATGAAATCTCAGAGTAATTTGTACTTCTCTACTCTAATGTATATTATAGGATTAATCTAGTTCAAGTGTCCAATTCAGTAGTATTTCATAACTTCACGGAGTCAGGTAATCATTTAGAATGGGTTTAGAACATTTTATCACATATTTTAAAAGATTTCCTCAGGCTGGTAAGAATGCACAGCAGGAAAAGGTGCCAGCCACCAAGTCTGATACCCTGAGTTTAATTTCCAGGACTCACGTGGAAGAAGAAAAGAGTTAACACCCTAAAGTTGTCCCCTGTCCTCTGTATGCACTAGGACACAACCCTTAAACAAATGAAATATAATAAAACGTTTAAAAATATTTTTGCAAGTATATATTGCATGTTAACCATATTCTCCTCCAGGTCCTCCTATCCTCCATTATCTCTTTCCTCTCCTGCTTTTCATTCCCTTTCAACTTTCATTTTCATTTTATATAATACATATTTCATATAACTATATGAAGATCTAGGAACTACAAGTGAGACAAGTTGTACTTTTCTTCCCAAGACTGACTTAATTCTTTTAATATGATTATCCCCTGTTTCATCCATTCACCTGCAAATGGAATGACTGCATTTTTATGGTAAAAGATTCCATGATACATATTAGAGTAGTATTACACTATAGTAGCATTATATTAGAGGGATATTATAGACACTACATTCTCCCTATCTACCTTCCCTTGTTCATTGCCTGCATTGGTTACATAACTACATATTGTAAATACTGTTAAATAAGCACTAATGTACAAACATCTCTGTGACATGTGGGGTTCGAGTCTTTTAAGTAAATACTAAATTGTGGTATATATTGGTCATGTGGAAAATCTATTTTGAAACTTTTTTTTTTTGAAAGGTTCTACATTTTGTCACTGGACAAACCACACCTCCAATTTAGACATGAGCAAGTCTCCAGGTTAGAAATGTTAAACTCCATCTAGTAGGGCTGATCGATGACCATAATTCAGTTTAAACCCACAGTCTTGCCATTGTGTGAATCTTACAGACCCAGGTTCCTTCTCCTATGGTGTCTTCTCTTGGAGCTGTACCTGATTTTGTTACCAGTTTTCATCCAGATCCATTGAGGAATAGGATGATTTTGCTTTTGTTTCTTGGCCTGGAAGAGCTGATTCTGAAAGTCTTGTGAGAAGACAGGATGAGAAATAGAATCAGGTGTAGTGCATGATGGTGGAGAAAAGAAGGTATTTTTAGATTTTTTTTTTTTAAGAAATCTTTAACTGGTTTCCATATTGGTTGGACTTGATAATGTTCCCATCAGAAATGCGAGTATTTTCTTTTTTTTTAATAAAGATTTATTTATTATATGTAAGTATACTGTCTCTGTCTTCAGACACAGACAGCCCTTCAGAAGAACGGCATCAGATCCCATTACAGATGGTTGTGAGCCACCGTGTGGTTGCTGGGATTTGAACTCAGGACCTTTGGAAAAGCAGTCAGTGCTCTTAACCGCTGAGCCATCTCTCCAGCCCATGAATTTTCTTTAGTGCATGAATTTATCAGCATGCCTTTTTCAGGCATCATGGCTATGAATAAATAAATCTCCCTGTAATTCTGATTTGCATTCCTCATTAGAAATGTTTGTTGAATTCCTCATGAGGAATGAGGCTGAATGTTTATGTGTGTGTATGTATATGTATATGTATATGTATATATGTGTTTTGAGAACTGTCTGATCCTTTTATTAGCCAAGCTATTGGGCTCTGACTCCTTATTTCGTTTTAAAAAGTCTTCATATATCCTAGATATTATTCTTATCTCAGATGTTTAACGATCAAAGAATGTCTCCAGTTCTGTAGACTGTCTCCTTACTGTGTAACTGTTTCCCTTGCTGTAATCTTTTAAATCTCATCAAGTCCCACTTGTCTATTGTTGGCCTTATTTCCTGACTGATTTGAGTTCTATTCTGAAAGTTCTTGGCTGTGGTATCTCTTAAAGTATTTTTCCTTTTTCCTGTAAAAATTTAGGACTTTCAGGTCTTATGTCAATGTCCATTGTAGAGTTGACTTTTTGAAACTAGATTGAAGGAATCTAATTTCATGCGTCTATGTATGAGTATCCATTTTTTTTTTCAGCAATATCTCTTAAAGAGGCTGTCTTTTCTCCACAATGTTCTTTCCTTTCCTTTTTTTTTTTTTTTTTTTTTTTTTTGGTTTTTTCGAGACAGGGTTTCTCTGTGTAGCCCTGGCTGTCCTGGAACTCACTTTGTAGACCATGCTAGCCTCGAACTCAGAAATTCGCCTACTTCTGCCTCCCAAGTTCTGGGATTAAAGGTGTGCGCCACAACCGCCCGGCCAAGATTTATTTATTTATTATATGTAACTACACTGTAGCTGTTTCTAGACACACCAGAAGAGGGCATCAGATCCCTTTACAGATGGTTGTGAGTCACCAGGTTGTTGCTGGGAATTGAACTCAGGACCTTTGGAAAAGCAGACAGTGCTCTTAACCACTGAGCCATCTCTCCAGCTCCTTTCCTTTCCTTTCCTTTCCTTTCCTTTCCTTTCCTTTCCTTTCCTTTCCTTTCCTTTCCTTTCCTTTCCTTTCCTTTCCTTTCCTTTCCTTTCCTTTCCATGTGTGTGTGTGTGTGATCTTTGTAAAAATAATGAGTTGGCGATAACTGTGTGGTTTTATGCCAGTATCTTCTGTTCTGTCTCATTGATGTGCATATCTGTTCTTGTTACTACGTCTCTTTAATATAACATATGCAATACCTCTATCCTCCCCTTCCAATGTCTTTTGTGCTTTCAAATGAATTTTTAATTTTTTTCTATTTGTGTGAAGAATAGCACACTGGAAACTTGCACTGAGCCTGTGGATTGCTTTTGGTAGGGCAGCGACTGTCATAATATAACTGTCATAATTCCTCCAGTCCATAAGGATAGGATGTCTTCTCATCTAGTGTCTGCTTTAGTTTCTCCCAAGAGTTTAAGGGTTTCATTAAAGGGATCTTTCACTTCCTTGGTTAGACTTATTATAAGGACTTTCTCTCTTGAAAATTGTGAATGGAAATTTTTTTCCTGATTTCTGTCTCAGTGTGCTTGTTATCAGCATATAGAAAGGCTACTGGTATTTGTATGTTTATTTTAAATTCTGCCCCATTGGCCAAAAGTACTTATCCCTTCTAAGAATTTTCTGGTGCGTCTTGCATATAGAATCATATCCTTTGAAAACAGGTGCTTTGGCCTCTTTCTTTCCTATTTGTGTTTCTTAGCTTTTCTTCTCAATTCTGATGTTCTAGTTAAGACTTCAGTACTATATTGACTAGACTGTGGAAGGGAAATAGCCTTGTCTTATTCCTAATTTTAGTGGAAATGCTTTTAGTTTTTCCCCACTTGGTATACTGTTAGCTACAGATTCACCATGGATAGTCTTTATTATGCTTATGCATATTCCCTCAACTCCTAGTTTCTTTAGGACTTCTATAAAGGAAAGATGTTGGATTTAGTTAAAAGCTTATCCGCATCTATTGGGATTAATGAAGACTCATAGAGCTCTAAACATCCCTCTTAGGACTGCTTTCATCATCTCCTGTAGGCTTTGGCATGTTGTGCCTTCATTTTCATTAAGTTCTAGAAAATACTCTAATTTCCCTTTTCATTTCTTCAATGACTCATTAAGTATTCACTAATGTTCAGTCTCTTGGGTATAATGATATTCTATAATTTCTCTTGCTGTTGGTTTATAGCTTTATTCCACTGTTATCAGAATATAAGAAGTCACTTCATTTCTTATATTTGCTAACCCTTATGTTCTATGTCCTAAAAGTCTATTTTACAGAAAGCTCTGTGGGCTGCAGAGAAGACTGTGTATTCCACGGTGTCTGCACGTGACGTTCTGTATATAGCTGTTAGGCTTACTTGATCAACGGCATCGCTGAATTCCAGTGCTTCATTGTTGGGGGTGACCAGTCAGTCAGTTGTCGAGTGCGGAGCATTGGCCTCACTCACTGTTTCCATGTTGGAGTTAATATGTGACTTTATATTTATTTTATGGATTTGGGTGTGTCCCTATTTGGTGCATATATGCTTAGTTTTATAATGTTCTATTGACGGATTGTTTCCTTCATCCACACGAAGTGACTTGGTTTAGATCATTTTTACTTCCTCATATCCATTTACAGCTATCTCCCCCTTCTACTCATAAGCCTACACAGTCAACAATTTAATTTCCGGCTCTAAATGTGCCTTTTTTTTTTTTTTTAGATATTTCATATACATGAAATCGTATAGTTTATGTCCAGTGATCTCTTGTGCATGGCTTTTTGTTTCCATTTTATAGCACCTGTTGGTAGATAATTCCTTTTGATAGATGAACAGTATTTTCTAATGTGTGAACTCACCAGCTTTTGTCTTCCCCTACATGAGATAATTCGCATTTAAATTATTTACAGTTTGGAACTATGAATAGATACCAATTTTTAAAATGAAGAAACTGACTTCAGGAGATGGTGAGTGTAACAGCACTTGCTGCACAGCATTAGATTCTGAGTTTGGGTCCCAGCATTTATCTAAAAAGCTGGGTTTGGCTGTGGGCACAGTTGTAATGCCAGAACTGTGCTGGGCAGAGAGAGGAGGCTCTTTGTGGTTTGCTGCCTGCTAGCCTCCTGTCCTCAGGCTCAGTGAAAGACTGTCTCAGAGGAATAACTGGAGGGCGATAGAGCTGAACACCTACTCTGGCTTATGAACATTGTATATACCCATGTGTGCATACACTTCATACACATACAGAGAGGGGAGGGGGCGGGAAGGGGAGGGAAGGGAAGGAGAGGGGAAGAGGAAAGAAGAGAAGAGGAGAGGAGAGAGAGGAGAGGAGAGGAAGGGAGGGGAGGGGAAAGAAGAGGGGAGGAGAGGAGGGGAGGGGAGGGGAGTGGAGGGGAAGAGGAAAGAAGAGGAGAGGAGGGCAGGGGAGGAGAGGGGAAGGAAGGGGAGGGGAGGGGAAAAGGAAAGAAGAGGAGAGGAGAGGAGGGGAGGGAAAGGGATGGGAGGGGAAGGAAGGGGTGGGGAAGAGGAAAGAAGAGGAGAGGAGAGGAGGGGAAGGGAGGGGAGGGGAGGGGAGAGGAAGGGAAGGGAGGGGAGGGGAGGAGAGAAGAGGAAGAAACTTACTAGCTGGTTCAGAAGTTCTCCATACATTATATTCTACCCAGCATCAGAGCCAGGGCTCAGATCCAGGTCACCTCTAAGGCCCAGACACTGTTTTCTTTCTCAATGTGTTTGTTATCAACATGTAGAAAGGCTACTGATGTTTGTATGCCTTCAATCTGTAGATTTTTCTGCCTTTTTCAGAATATCGAATTTAAACTATTCTAACTTTGTTGGGTTCATTTATTCATTTCGTCTTAGTAATTTTTTCTTGCTATGATAAGACACCATGACCAAGGCAACTAATAGAAGAAAACTTATACGGGGCTTACAATTACAGAGGGAGATAATCCATGGCTATCACAGCAGTGATCATGGTACCAGGCAAGTAGGCATGGTGCTGCAGCAGTAGCTGAGAGTTCCCGTCTTGATCCACAAGCAAGGCAGATAGAGTTAAATGGGAATGGCAGGGCTTTTGCAACATCAAAGCCCTGTTGCCATGCCACAAGTCCTCCAACAAGGCCAAACCTCCTGGTCTTTCCCAAAGATTCCCATCAACGGAGACCAAGTTACATGAGCCTACAGGAGAGCTATTCTCATTCAAACCACCACAGTTTTACCAGATTTCTTGAAAATGTGTATAGACTATTTATGACTACAGTTGTACTCTTGTGCCATTTGTGAACAGACACTTTTTCCAATTTCGATGCTTTGATTTATTTTTCTTGTTAAGTAGCTCTGGCTAGAACTTCCAGACTGATCATGAGGAGAAGTGGCAATGACAGGTATCCTGGCCCTGTCCCAGATCTCAGCCAGAGTTCCCAGTCTTTGTCATCTCCCATGATGTTTGTTGTAGGTCTTTCACATGTGCCTTTTGCTTTGTTGAAATCGTTTTCTTTTAGTCATAGTTTGCTGTGTGTTTAACTTTGTGAAATTCTCTTCTTCACCTCTACATTGTTACTGTCAAATGGTGTGTGTGTTAATGTTAAAGTTTTGGATTTTGAACGAGTCTTGCATCCTTCAATATGCTGCTATCACTGGTTTGCCAATGTTTTGTTGATTGTTTTTTGCATCGTTGTTCATATCCACAGGTCAGTAGTTTTCTTGTTTGCTGTATCTTTGTCAGGCATTGGTATTAGTGTAACACTAAGATGGTGGTTTGGATGAGAATGGCCCTCTATGCTCATATATTTGAATACTTGACCCCAGTTGATGGGACTTATGGGAAGAGCTAGGAGGTGTGGCTTTGTTGGAGGACATGTGTCACTGGAGGAAGGCTTTGAGGTTTTGAAAACCCATACTGTTCCCATTAATTCTCTCTGCCTTGCTTGTAGATCAAGATGTGAGTTCTTAGTTCCTGAATCAGATAATCCCAGCCTGCCTATTGTCATGTTCTCTGCTGTGATGGTCATGGACTCTAACCCTCTGTAATTGTGAGCCCCAAATTAAACACTTTTCTTTTATAAATCTCTTTGATCATGGTGTCTTATCATTTCAATAAGAAGTAAGTAAGATGACTAAACTCATAGAACGAGTGAGGAAGTGTTCTCTGCTTGCTATGAGCTTTTTAATTATTGAGTAGAAAATATCAGTAATCCCATAAGCTCTGGGGCTTTCTTTGTTGAGAGATTAATTTATTACTCATTCAATATGCTTACTAGCTATAGGCATAGTTAAAATTTCCATTTTTGTAAACTTATTTTTTTTTAGAATTTCATACATGAATATAATGCTTTCTTCAAAATTATCTCTACTCCCTCCTTCCAAGTGTTCTCCCTACCCTTTGCTGCTGCTCTTCCTACTAACATCCTGAACTCTCTTTCAATATTGGAGTTTGTTTGATTATTTTAGTTTTTGAAACAGGTTCTCTCTATGTAGTTCTAGCTGGCCTAGGACCTGGTATATAAACTGGGCTGGACTCAGACTTGGAGATATGTCTGCCTCTACCTTCTGAGGTCTGGGATTAAAGGTGTGTGGCACTACATCTAGCCCATGCCCTCTCTTTTAAATCCCTTGAATACTTGTGTTTTCAGTAGGTGCGTGGATGAAGGAATATGCCCTGGGACATGGACAGTCTGTCCGGGACCACATCTAAACACAACTGGTTCTGCCACTCCCAGTATTCACCAGTTGCCAACAGTTCCTCAGCTATTGGTAAGACTCCATGAGGTCCTAGCCCAACCATGATAGAGTTCTATGCGGCTTCATCTTGTTTATATTTATATCCTGCATGCACATGCCGTCCAGGCTGCTGTGAGTTATATGTGTAACATCTCTATCATGCCTAGAGAAGACAATTTCACAGCTGTTCTCCACTAACTCTCCATCTTACAATCTTTCACCCTGCAGCAATCAAATGCCAATAAGTCCTCAGCTAAGGGTGAGACATTGTCTCCCCTACCTCCTCTGTGCTTGGAGTTTTCATCTGGCTTGAGGTTGCTCAGGTCCTGTGCACCCAGTTACAACCCCTGTGGGTTCGTATGTATGGCCACCCTGCTGTGCTTGGAAATGTTCTGTCCTTGAAGCTAGTCACAGCCTCTGGCTCTTGCACTCTTTCTGCCTCCTCTTCTGCAGAAATACATGAGCACTGAGGGGAGACATGTGATGCAGACAAGCCAAAGGGATGAATACCCACCAGTCTCTTATTCCCTGCATACTGACCAGTTGTAGGTCTCTGTTAAGTACATCTATTGAAAAAGGGAGATTCTCAAATAAGGGCTGAGTGATAGCTGATCTATGGACTTAGCGATAAGTCATTAGGAGTCATTTATTGCTATGCCCATTTGGCAGAATAATAGTAGTAGATTTTCCCCTAAGGCCCATGACCTGGCTAACCACATACTCCAGACCTCATAAAATATCCTTGGATTTTTTTTAAGTTGAGGGGGCCTTAACTTAATGTGGATAAGGTAGAAAGAACACTAGATCCTAAAGTGTCATTAACGTCACTTTAATTCAAGATGAAAAGACTTGCAATATGAAGGGAGAAGGGCAGGACAGAGATGTCCACCCACTTCTGTGTCTGCACACCTGTAAGGAGAGGCAGTATCAGTGACCAGAGCATCTTATCTTTAAGAAGAAATATCCAGTAGGACAGAGTCCTTTCATCCATCCTGCCTCAGCAAAGCTAAGTTAACCTGCTGTGGGAACATGCTGTGCTCCAGGCACAGCTGCCTGCCATGGGCTATGGGTGGGTGGGTGGGGCAGTAGCTGCTAGTGCCAGTGTTCCCAGGAAGTCCATGCCTTACGCAGACTCCAGAATGTAAGTTCTGCTGTATAGATGTCTGGATGGAGAGACCATCCCAAGGGCTTCCTATTCTGCCTTTATCCCCCACTCTCTCTCTCTTTGTCTTTGTGTGATAAGATATGCAGTTAGTGAGATTTGAAAATCTAGGTCAGTAGCTGATCCCAGGATTGCTCCTACATCTAGGTATTCAGGTTCTTGAACTCTCTCTCTCTCTCTCTCTCTCTCTCTCTCTCTCTCTTTCATTAAATTGGAGTTGATCTTATATGAGCAATAAGAAATACAAGAATGGCCAGACTAAGTTACAAAAGATCTTGTAATCTATCTTTTTATTCAATATCATGAATACAGGAATCCCACCTCAAGCAGGAAGTGAACCATTCTTAGAATCTGAGTAACTTTGATGACTATTCTCAGACTTGGATTCATGGAGGTTATAAAGTTCAAATTACAGACATGTCAAGTCCTTCAGCTGGATCCCAAGTGAAATATTCTTTGTGTTCCTCTATCTGCCCCCTTATCACTATGTAACTTATATAGTGAATGATCATTCTGATATTCCTCTTTCTTTTTTTTTATTTTTTATTTTTTTTTCTGTCTGATATTCCTCTTTCTGATTTTCTGTGTTGTGTGCAGCAAAGATGAACCAACTATTTGGGGCTATACAGAACAGGGAGATACATGCTTAACAGGGTCCCCACAGATAATTTAAGAGTCTTATTTAGGAAAAAGATCATACTGAAGACAATAAATGTGAATGAAGGTAGACTTTTAAAGTCCTTCTTCAGGCCAAAAAAAAAAAAAAAAAAAAACAGCGCCAAGCCCGATGACCTAAATTCAATACTGAGACCCCACGTACCTGTGGTGGATGGGGAGAACCAACTCCTACAGGTTGTGCCCTGACTGCCACAAGCACATTGTGTCGCATGTGTGTGTGTGTACACACAAGGTATTAACTGTAATTTAAAATTGTTAGGATTTCTTTCTCCAAAACTTTATCTGCACATCCTCAGCTCCTCTGTATCTTCCAAATCAGCAACTGTCTTGTATTGATCTGTTTTTCCTCTTCTCTAGATAATTGAGCTTTAATTTTTTTTTCTTCTCAATTAGCCTAGGGTTTTTCTTGCCAAAAAGTGTCATTCTGTGATGTTTAGAGTCTTATAACATTTGTAGGCTCACTGTGGGCCATGCCTTGCTGTTAATGTGCAATTTGTGGGTTAGAGACATGATGATGATGATGATGATGATCGTGGTGGTGATCAAAAGCCCTGCTTAATGGAGTCTTGAGAAGCCTGTCCCAAGTCACACATGAAACCCAGGTGACAGAGACATCCTAGCAGGCTGTCTTCTGGGTGCTCTGCCAATGCATTACAGAGGCAAAGGTTCTGGCTAGCATGTGAAGGCTGCTCTTGTGTGAAGTGGTGAAGTTTTGAAGAGATTTTTCTGACATTTCACTTCCTGGTTTGCTGATGTGGTGTTTAGGGAAGCTGACAAGTATTTGGGGCTATATGGCATGAGGGAGATATGTCCTAACAGAGTTCCCATAGGGCAGGGTCCTATTTCTTCCCACAATACCTTATGCAGCAGGTTATGCAAACAGATGCTATCAGAGGTGTGCAACTTGGTTTTCTCCTGTAAACCTGTAAGAACCTGAATTATTTTTTTTAAATCAATATTAAATTTCCCCTGAGCAGTATCTACAGGGTTCATCAAGTCAACTTATTTTCTTCTCAAGTGAAAATACCTTGGGTTTATTTATTTATGTATGTCTTTCACTTTAAGAGTGTGGGCTTCAAAGTCAAACCTATAAGGAAATATAGAGTAACTAGCCATCTTGGAGAAGCAATTTGAAATTTAATTTTCTCCCCATAAAATATGTATCTGGGGGAGGATTACACTGTAAGATTTTGAGGAATATGTGCAACTCAAATCTAAACGATCTGGCAGATTTCAATGCTGTTTGCAGTGAGATTGACATCTTTTCTCTTGTCTGGGTGAACATTAATTCAGGAATACCCAAGGCTCCTCCCTATAGGAATGCCCTTGGTGACAAGGAGTTCAGTGCTGCCTGGGCCTAGCACACTATTCCCCAGGCAGAACTGTCGATCAACCCAGTGAGGATTCACATGTGCTTTTCGAAGTGCTGGACAGGACATAATAATGACTGTTACAGTCCCCTATTTCTAAAGACATATCAGATACACACAAACTTACAAACTTATTTCCAGCTGGATTAGCCGTATATAAGACTTGTGCTTCCGAGCGTCTAAATTTCAGACAGATGATGATTTTATATTCATAGACTCTTTACAGATAATGTGAGTATCTTATACATTTGCAAAGCCTCATTTATTTATATATAAATATAAGTATATAGCATAAGGAATAAACGCATACAAGTTTCTTTTTTTTTTTTTTTCTTTTTTTTTTTTTTTTTTTTATTATTCGATATAATTTATTTACATTTCAAATGATTTCCCCTTTTCTAGCCCCCCCCACTCCCAACATACAAGTTTCTTAAAGCAGTATCCTTCACAGTTAAAGCCTACATGATATTTTAAAAGCTATAGATACAAGATTTGGATTATTACATGTACAGTTATTGTGTACCGATTTTTTTTTTAAGTCACCATGGCGGAAGAACCTGAAGTTCATTGATCCATCTGATGGGCTGATTGACTTATCACCCCTCAGTCACTTCGGAGCAATCACTATCACCTGTGCCATGTATCAGTGTGCCGTGACTTTCATGGCCCCTCTAGGCAGGCAAATTCTCCCACTTTCTGGAATTTTAAAATAGCCAGCCGAGCCATAAATCACCCAGCTGCCTCTCAGACCAATTCTTTTCAAACAGATAATGTGTCTTTTGATGACAAATCCATGTCTTAGAAAGAGAGGTTCCTTCCCCACCCCGCTCCCATCAGGGCCTGTCCCATATGGCCAGACAGCAACTATATGGCCTTAAGGAAAGTTTTGATTGGCAAAGCTGGTGTTCTTAAATTCAAACCTATTGTCTTCAGATACTTCTAATATACTACACATGTGATCCAACAGCCCCAGTGTATTTCTGGCCTGATCTTCTGATGCATTTGATTTCTCTGTCTTAGCTTTGTGCTAAGTAAAGTCCTACCTCATCAACTCAATTTTACCTCTGTTGGTCTGGCAGCAAGGACACAGCTGTCCTATTAACAGTTGGACAGTTTATATTCCCTAAGGGCTGCTCCAAGGTCTCTGGGCCATTCTTTTGTAGGAAGGGGGATGGAAACTGCCTCCCTTGTCTTTTCACCCTGCCTCTCTCTACTTCTTTGAATCTGAACGGTGAATATTGCTTTGTGGTGCTTTCATTGGGAAGTCTAGCATTTCCTCTTCCTTGAATCAGTTGACACTTTTTCTGAGAGCTTCTTGCTCAGCCTCCAGTTGAGGAGCATTTATAGAGAGACAAATATGTCAACAACTGTCTTGAAAGCACCTTCCAGGTAAGGAGCCAGTTTTCTTTACTTTTCCTCAGTGCAGGGTCCTCTGGGACCCTCAATTCTTCATAGAGGCAAGAGTGCTTTAAAACCCCAACAAAAGAGACAGCGTGCTTACCTCAGACCAAGACAGGAGGGAGGTGAGCCCAGTGAACAGAGACTGCCTCAGATACAGCCACGTGTTTCTCGGACACTTAACCTACCTCACTTCAGCCTGTTCACTGCAAGTGGGACACTTCCGATGCTACTGGGACCCTTCCAACATTACTCTCAACAATGCCAGGTCTCCCGCTATCCTCTGCAATGGCAGAGGAGAAGCCACGTAAGCTCTGTCCTTTTTGGTCTTCGTATTTTTTTCTCTTGCGACCAAAGGTTACCAGGAGCAGATCTAACTTCGGGGGTATGACTGTGGGAAATGCTGGATCTGCTTAGTACCAAATATTCTCCTCTGTCTTCCTGTTAAATCCTCCTGCCCAGGTATGTCATCCACTTGGGTGGTGGCCACCCCCCATGGTGATTTCAAGGCAGAGTAGATGTAGGGGAAGCTTGTTGCTTTAGGGAATCCAGTGACTCTCAGTTCTAAAATAAAACCTGGCGGATGTTTGTTAGGGACTTGACTCTTAACTCTTCAAAGGGAGGAAGGAAGCTTAAATGTTATTTACATACCTGTAGCTGGCACAGGCAGAAATTTAGGCTTTTGGGATAAGCAGTAGTCTGGGGGAATTCTGAAGGAGAGACAATCAAGGAAATTGCAGCCCTTGGGGCTCCAACAGAAGCATCAATTAGAGGAGGTTGAGAAGAAGAGAATGCCTATTGTCCATGCAAGGCAGAGGGAGCTTCCTAAGTAATTTAGATCAGAGCAAGGCTGCATTTGGAGACATGCTGAGTTCTTTCAACGATACTTAAGATATAGTAGGTGCTGTCAAATATGTTATTACGAGAAGGCTACTGCAGTTTTTTTCCACCTATTCAAAATGCTCTGTGTGAGAATTTAAAATGTGAAGAGTGGCATAGAGACTGTCTGAAAAAAGATCAGTGAATTCTTTCTTTCCCTGAAGCCCTGAAATAATCGCCGCTGTTTAAATGGAATTGTTTGCACTCTCAAGACTGAATTCTGGCTACACTGGAGTATTTGTGCCTGATAACTCTCTCTCTCTCTCTCTCTCTCTCTCTCTCTCTCTCTCTCTCTGTGTGTGTGTGTGTGTGTGTGTGTGTGTGTAGGTCTGCTTTTCACCTCCTACTATGAGTTTTAAATCTGTATTTCAGAAAAAGGAAATCCAATCCTGAGGGTCCCCTTCCTGGCACATTTATGCTGCAGGCAGATTGAGAGCGTAAAATAGACTTTTCACAAATGAAGAGACATCGAGCTTTTCAGCCCATGACAGGAAACTTCAGCTGTTGCCAAGGCAACTGCAGATTTCTGGCTCTTGGGCTGGCTGCCTGAGGAGTGTCTCAGAGTTCCAACCTTGTCTGCTGTCACTCACTGTCAGACCAAGGACAAAGGAACTGGTGGTGAATTCACAGTCTCTCAGCTTTCCATAAACAATGAGACAGCCCACGAATTATCCAGCAAAAACAAGCAGGGAATCTTAGGACTGAGTATATACACAGTACCTGCTGTGGCTTGTATGCATTTGTCTCCTCCAAACTTTGTGTGTTGTCAACTTGATCCACAGGGCAGTAGCTTCTTCTGGTGTAGCTCTTTGGAAGGTATTTAGTTTCTGAGCCTTTTGCCCTCGTGAATGGATTTAAGGAGCTCTTTGTTGTTCTCTTCTCCCATGTAAGAACAGTTTTCCTCTCTTCTGAAGGATGCATCTATAAGGTGCCATATTGGAACCAGACATGAAATAGTCTAGCAGTGACTTCATCATAGACATCCCGGTCTCCACAAACTATGAAATAACTCTGTTCTTTATAAATTACTGAACTGGCTGGTTTTGTGTGTCAACTTGGCACAGGTTGGAGTTATCAGAGAGACAGGAGCCTCCATTGAGGAAATGCCTCCATGAGATCCAGCTGTAAGGCATTTTCTCAATTAGTGATCAAGAGTGGGAGGGCCCAGTCCATTGTGGGTGGTGCCATGCCTGGGCTGGAAGTTCTGGGCTCTATAAGAAAGCAAGCTGAGCCAGCCAGAGAAAGAAATCCAGTAAGCATCACTCCCCCACACCCCTTACCCCCCGCCCCCCCCACCCCTTACCCCCCGCCCCCCCCCCCCCTCCGTGGCCTTTGTATCTGCTTCTGGCTCCAAGATCCTGCCCTATGTGAGTTTCAGTTCTGACCTCCTTTGTTAATGAACAGCAGTGTGGAAGCGTTAAGCTGAATAAATCTTTTCCTCCCAACTTGCTTCTTGGCCATGATGTTTTGTGCAGGAATACAAACCCTGACTAAGACAATTACCCATGCATTCATATTCTATGTTAGAAAAGTCATAATCTGCATAAACTCAACATAATGAGTTTGGATGTACACAACAGAATTTCATCAAACATGTAAATGGTACAGACCTAGCCTAAATAGATCTAAAAATTAAGGGCAGATGATCCGACACTCACACTTGTACATTACCAAACGAACTGATAATTTATGCACCTATAAAGTTTTGCACACAAAAGTTTACAAATAGCCTTCACCAAAATGTTCCTCAGTCAGTGAATGGATAAATAAACTGTAGCTCATCCAGACAATGTGATATTATTCATGGGCTATGATAAATGAGTTGTCTGGGAGTGTAACTCACTTGGAAAGGTGCTTGCCTAGAATGCATAAAGTCCTGGCTCCAATCCCCACCACCACATAAAACCCATTGTGCCTGTCGTCTTAGCATTTATAGATGGAGGCAAAAGCATCCAAAATTCAATGGCATTCTTGGAAGCATTGAACTTAAGCAGCCCCGGGATCCACGAAGCCTCGTCTCCAGGGGGAAAGAGAGCATCATGAAGCAGAGAATGGTATGAAATCTTAAGCATACGTTACTGCACGATAGAAGTCACCTGAAAAGCTGTGAGCTATACGATCTCAACTTTCTGATGTGCCAGAAAAAGCAAGGCCGTGAGGACCACAAAGTGTTCAGCAGTTGTCAGACCAGGAGGAAAAGGTAAACAGGCAGAGCGCAGAAGATTTTGGGGCAGCAGAATGATTCTCAATAATGCCATAACGGTGGTTACATGCCATTAAACATCTGTTCAAAGCCATAAAGATGTACACCACAAGGACTGATCTCTGCCGTCAACTGTGGACTTTTCGTGACAATGATTTGCCAGTGACAGGTTGTCAATTTTAGCCAAGGGTTTCTGGCGTAGGATGCTAACGGAAGGGGAGGTAGAGTGTCTGTGAAGAAAGGTTCCGTACGTGTGTGTGTGTGTGTGTGTGTGTGTGTGTGTGTGTGTGTGACTCGGTAGTCTCTGCTCGGTTTTGATTTGAACCTAAAACTGCTCTGAAAATAAGAAATGTATGTTTTAAAATCATGAGTAGAAAACTCAAGACAATACTATTTAAAGATAAATAATTGAACGAACGATGTACTACTAATGGTGGTCCCATGCCATTCACTGCACATTTGTCTAGCCTCATGGAACCTATGGCACCGACAATGACTAGACTTTTCCTAGCACATTTAAACAGACTGCTCTGCACAGGACGTTGATAGTAGAGGAGATGTGGAGAGGGTATGCAGGCATGGATTGAAACTCAGTTCTGAAGTGAACCTCAAGCTCTTCCTATATCATAATTTCTTCAAGTTTATTTTCTTTTTACCAATGCGTCTGTCTGTCTGTCTGTTGTATGTATGTATGTATGTATGTATGTATGTATGTGTGCCTATAGAGGCCAAGAGTCAGAGGTCCCAGAGCTGGAGATAGAATAAGTTGTGAGTCACCTTATGTGGGTGCTGAGAACTGAGATCTGACCCTCTGCAAGGGCAGCAGGCACTTTTAACAACTGGCACCATCTCTTCAGCCCTGCCCAAGTCTAACTTTTAAAAAATAAAATCCTTGAGCTTTGTAGAAGGAGTCC